>NC_077231.1:321560940-321563654 GCF_027887165.1 Monodelphis domestica
CTGTCTCCATCTCAACTATTCATAGTCAAGCCAAACAGATGCCCACATTGACCCTACCTCAAAAAGCATATTTCATTTTACTTCTTGAATCCGTCATCTCTCTTGAAGAAGTGAGTGGCAGGCTTCAGTCCCCAGCAGGCAGTATGCACCATCCCCTGTAGTGATGGCTGGTATTTCACTGAAAGCATTTCTTAAGCCTTTCAAAACTGTTTATCTTCGCTACGTTGTTATTGTACAAATTATTCTCTGTGTTCTTCTCAGTTTAATCTGCATCAACTTATAGAAATCTTCTTAAGTTTCTCTGAAATCCCTTTTGTTATCCCAATGGATTTCTGTTAGACTTGTGTGTCAAAGTTTGGTAATTTCCAGTTCTTCAGTATCACCAAAGAGCTGCTAGATGGATATTTGTATATATGGGTCCCTTTCTTCCTCCTTTGGTTTTTCTTGGTTATAAGCCTAGTAGTGGCAAAGCTGGTTCAGATAGTAGTCATCGTTTAATAATTTGGTTCTTGACTCCTTTCTAAAATGGTAGCAGTGTGTCATATCTCCACCAACCACATGCCAAGGTACCTGTTCTCATGTAGTCCTTCCAGTGATGGTCATTTTATTATCTTTGTCAACTTCGCCAATCTAATGGGAGGGGTGGGAACTTAGAGTTGTTTCAAGTGGCATTTCTTTAGTTATTAGTGATTTTAGAGCTTTTTTCATATGTTTATTGATAACTTGGTTTTTCACGTTGGAAAAAAATTGATTTTTATATCCCTTGGCTCCTTTGTCCATTGTTGGTACCCAAGGATATTGGCCATTGGTTTGCTGAGGAGATGAATGACACTTTCTGTCTTTGTTACACAGAATCTCACAGTTGGAAGGGGACTCCATAATCATCTAGTCCAAATCCTACCTTTACAGGGTCTTAGGATCCCCACTTTAGAACTGGAAGGGACCCTTAGAGGTCACTGAGTTCCACTTCTCATCATTTTACAGGTGAGCCATAGACTTTGCTAGGGTCACACAGCTGGTGAAATGTCTGGGACTCTACCTCTATTGTACCACGTCTCTTTACGGTGGGTCTGGGGTTCAGGTAAAGTGATGCTGGTTGAGGCAGCCAGACCCACTTGTGCCTTCACTGGCTCTTCATGCTTAGGGAGTAGTAAAGTCATCTTAGTCCATGTGTAGCCTGGAGAAGAGAAGATTGAAAGGCCTGTCTTCTAGTGGTGGTCATGGTGATGGTCTTGTCAGGCGTGGCTCCTCTTCAGGTTGGCTAGATGACTTCTGAGCAGGCACAGGACAGACAGCTATAGTCACAGGCTTCCCTTGAATTCAGGAGGTAGGGACCTGGATCAATTGGAATCCTGATTAGTAACTCCAACCCATCAGATCCTTCACTGTAACCCTTTGAACTCTAACCCTACTGAATTCTAATTCAGGGCTGACTGTCCCATCTCCTACCTGCCGTAAAACACAAAGCCTGAAAATGATGATTAATCTTGTTACCTGGAAATCTCAGCCTGGAAATATACCTTGACGTGGTACAAGAGGCCAGCTGACTCTGCGAGCCTCTTAGTGCCAGTCTCCCATAACTGACTTGAATGGGGCTCACTAGAAACCCTAGTTGAGATTTGTCCTCAGGAAATCTTCTCCGAAGTCGATTACTTGTGAGGTGCTCCATGGAGATAGACCGTGATTGGTCATTTCCACCAAACTGAACCTATGCAATAGGATCTTCGTTTTCCTCCATCAGATGTTCCTCCTCTCCAAAACACACTTAGCTCATTCCTCTTGGAAATACTCTCCATCTTTATGATTCTTCAGGGCAAGCCTTAAGTCCAGCAGTAATCCTGGGAAATGAACAGGAAGGGTTGGGCCATTTGAATGGTCCAAAGATCCAGTGGTGATGGAGAAGAGTACTGAGGCGGGGGTCAGTGTCTGGTCTGAAGCTAATCCCTTTTCTTTCTTTCTTTTTTTAGCATACTTGGCAGGTTTGTGGGTGATCTAAACTTCCGTGGGGTAGTTAATATGCTAGATAGCACGAAGTGAAGGGAACCCCCCAAATTCCTGACAATTTCCTGAGCCCCGGAAGTCTGGGCCAAATTTCTAAGGAAATAAAATTGAATAGAGCTTAAATTCAAGAGTCCAAAGATTAACTTGGCAGATTTAGAATGAGGAAGGCATGGTGAGAACAGAAAGTTACACAGTGTAAAGATTAGGCATTGTACGGCTTGCATTTAGTTTTTCATTAGTAACTATTAATCAACTACACTCTCTATTAGTGAGGTTTTAGCCTGAGCCAGACAACACTGTGTATCCCCCAAGGCTCATTCTAAAGGGGATGCCTTCTGTGTGTATCTGTCTTTACCTATTTCCGATGCTCTGTGGCAGCTCATTTAGGCCCAAGATAACAGCTTGACAGTTTGGAGTCTGATCTGAGTTCTGAAAATCCTTCCCCCCCCTGCTGCTCCTTTGGTTTCCCCTGCCCACCTTCCCAGTCTGATTCTGAATTGGTAATCCCCAGCTCTTCAGAGACATGAAGAACCCTCCTTCCTTCCGGTTCTCTCTTTCTCTTTCTTTCTCTCTCTCTCTCTCTCTCTTTCTCTCTCTCTGTCTCTCTCTCTCCCTCTCTCTCTCTTTCTTTCTCTCTCTCTTTCTCTCTCTCTCTCTCTCTCTCTGTCTCTCTCTCTGTCTCTCTCTGTCTCTCTCCCTCCCTCCCTCCCTCT
>NC_077231.1:322371571-322416571 GCF_027887165.1 Monodelphis domestica
ATTTTACAGCGGAGAAAACTGAGACCCAGTCAATGTCCTCCTGGTCATTATTAGGAGAGTCCAGATTCTTGGGATGAAGATCTTGGAGCTGTGAGATCAAGATGCTTAGAGAGCCCCATCACTACAACCTCCTTATTTTAAAGAGGAAGAACCTGAGATTTGGAAGGGGTAAGAGCCACTGGCTCAAGTTCACCTAGGAAGTAAGTGAGATAATGCAGGATCTGCACTCAAGGCCTCTCCCCCCTAATCCAACCTCTGTCCAAGGTCAGAACTAGGAAATCGAAGGGGGTGGAGGAGGGTTCATCAATGAAGAAATAAGGACGTTATTGATTTGGGAAGTGGTGCAGTCCATAGACAATAGAATGAGGTGTTCACAAGGGGCTCATATGATCCTGGTGATTAATGGTGACCCATTAACCAGAGCTCTATTTCTGGAACCTTTTTGAGTTTACAAAGCATAATATAAAAATGGCGGCCATTTATGGGACATTTTTGGTTTTCTAAGCAATGTATGTTGTGTATGTAGATATATTGTATGTACCTATATGTTTTGTAGACATATAGCACATGCACAAGCAGAGAGGGGGCCATTAATGTCCTACGCAACTGGTTGGATCCATCCTTCCCAGGAAGTAGCATCCATTTGGTGGCTGTAGTCAAAGCTGAAGATCAGGAGGGAGTGGACACATTGGAGAGATGGTCCTGCAGCTTTGGATCAGGGTCCAGTGAGGTATGAAGAGCCCTCAGCCATCTGGAGCCTAAGGAAGTCTCATGCCAGGGGTGAGGCCAAGGCTAGAGCCCAGAGGCAGGAGGTGGATTTGTGTCTCTCTAAGGGAGATCAGATATTAAGAATTCAGAGGAAGAGACATGCATACAGGAGGGTATCTGGCCTAAGGGACCCTAGGCCACTGCCCCACTTGCCAAGACTGGCTCCAGGGTCTTTTTCCCTGGTCAGAGAACTGAAAAGGCATCCAAGGGCCTGGTGAGGAGGCAGGACACTGACTGCTGGACACAGCACTCTTCCTCGCCATGTTTGTTTGTCTCTGCTTCTCTCCAAAACATTCATCACCAAGGACATCTGTTCTTCCTGCTGGGCCCATGTTCTGAGTCAACATGCCTGCCATGGCAGCTCCAAAAGACACTCATACCCCTATGGGTCCTGGCCACATTTTTAGTCTTTCGTGGCAAAGATCAAAACTGAGGGAAGGTCAGTGGCTCTGGACATTCTCTTCCCTTCCAACCATTGCTTCACGTGGGGCTATTGCCCTTCAGGAATGATCCAAGCATATATACAGTCATGGAAGGGCATTCCCCAGCCAAGTTGATACCCCTGACTGTGGGGCTCCCTCCCAAAAGAGAATGGTTGGGTCCATCCTCTGAGGTTTTATTTTTCCTCTTTTATCAATACAAAAGGAGTCATGTGTCTGACTGAAAAAATGCATCATTCTGACTGTTTCAGAAGGGATGTGTATTCTCTGAACCCACAAGGCGGCTGACACACAAAGCTGCCTGGCTAGCTGATGAGTTATGGATCTTATGTCTTCTCCAGGGCTCCCATTTAGTGGACAATTGACACCTTGCTGTAGAAAAGGAGGCTTCATTTACTCTGGTCCGGAGATGCTCATTTGGAATAGATCTCAGGCCCCTGGGCTCAAGACCAAAGAAGGATGGGTGTCCCATAAAGGTCTGTTCTGATTCTAAAGAGGAAGGCCACAGATACCCCTTGTGGGATAGCCCACGCTGTGGCATTTGGTGAGACAGGGGGCAATCTGAGGCTGCCCCTCAGCAGCTGGCCTGAATGTTCACTCTTGTCTGAAATGAAAGATGGCGGAGAAACCTGCTAAGAGTGGTCAGTCAGAAAGCTCTTGCCTGCTTCCCATTTCCAAGGCCATTGTCATTACAGCCACAATGATCAAGGTCCCAGGAAGGGTAATTATCAATGAAACCCTGGACACGAGGGAAGAGATGAGGAAGATCCCCCAAGGAAAACAGACACGCAATGGCGGAGCTTTGGGAGGTTGGCTATTCAAGGCCAGCCTGGATTGGTCCATTCCAGGAATATTGTCTCTTACACAATTCTGGGAGGTGACTGGCCTTCTTTGAGAACCCTAAAAAGGTTCTGTCAGCATCGCCTGTATTATCTGTCAATTAAAGCCTTTTGCCACAAGGCAGATGACGACTGTAAGGGGCTAGTCAATCAATAAGCTGAGGGCTGCCCAATACAGAGGGTATTCTCCAGCTTTGGGGTGCCTTGAGTGTGCCCCAGCCTTGAGCTGCACCCCTGAGGAGTTGATGCCTCAAATCGCAAGGCTTATCTCCTACGGGTCTCTTCTTCACCTCATCCTTACCTTCTATTTGTTCTTCCCAGGCAGCTGGGAGCCCATTTCTGAGCCTTACCATTGCCTCCTGGCCAGGCTTCCCTTTGCCCAAACATGAAATAACGCATCTCCATGAGTGTCCTTGTCCTTCTTAGCTTCCAACCATTCCATTCATTACTCAAACTCAAACGTCCCCTTGAGGAAGAGAGATTTGACATCAAGATTTCTGCCTGTGGAGTGGAGAGGAGCAACGTGCAGATCCTTATATTTGCCTCCCAGAACTTCAGCTCCCCCTTGGCCTAGGGTTCTGTGGGCTGTTAGAGGGATACGGCCTCTCTTCAAGTCCTTATACTTCCTAGGAACTGAGTTTCTTCAAGGTCCATGGCCTTACCTTGGAGGAAAGGTAGAGGTGTCCAGAGCTGTGCCCCCCAAGGGGGCTCACCCAAACTGGGCGAAGGGCCATTTGTAAAGAAAGAAGGCAAAGAAGGTCATTTTCAAGTCCATGAAACAAGTACTTATTAGAGTCATCGTATGATCCAAACAGTACACTTGGTACTAGAACACATCAGGTGGATGAAAATGTGAGAGACTCAGGGGCAGCTAGGTGGCTCAGTGGATAGAGCCAAGCTTGGGGACAGGAGATCCTGGGTTCAAATCTGAACTCAGACACGTTCTAGCCATGTGGCACTGGATAAATCATTTCACTCCTATTGACTAGCCATTACTACTCTTCTCTCTTGGAAGTGATACTTCATATGGATTTTAAGATGGAAGGTAATGGGCATGAAAAAAAAAAAAAGAAAAATGTGATAGAATATCCTCTGGGAACAATCCATCTGATGGAGGTAAAGCCTTAGACATGAGGGCAGGAAAGTAGGAAAAAAGGGAGGGAGGGAGGGAAGGAGGGATGCGTGATCCTACAGTAGACAAAGCTGAGAGATGAACAGAATGTTCTGGGGGTCTGTGAGAAACCCCCCCAGCATTACAGAATATCTAAATTAGAAAAGATGAGCCACATGTGGAATACGCCCAAATATCCAAGCTTTGAGGACTCACTGTTTAACAAAATAGGCTGGGGAAACTGGAAAGTAAGCCAGCAGAAACCAGACAAAGAGCAACATCTCCGAGGATATGCCAAGATAAGCTCTGGTATAGGATTTAGACATAAATTTAGATCATAAGCTAATTAGGAGACTATATTAAAAATCACCTGTCAGCTCTACGGACAAGAGAAAAGTATATCACCAAACAAGAGACGCAGCGGGTCACAGGAGGTAAAATGGACTATTTCGGTCACATGAAATTAAGATGGTTTTGCACAATCAAAATTAGACATTTAGAATTAGAAGGGAAGCGGGGAACTGGAGGAGGGGGCCGGAGGCAGGATTCATAGCAAGTTTCTCTCCTAAAGATTTCATTTCTCAAGTACGTAGAGAGTGCTGAATCCAATTTGTGGCAATCCCTGTCATTCCCCAATTAATAAATGGTCAAAGTCTATGAACAGGCAGTTTTTAGGAAAATAAGTCAAAGCTAGCAATCATTCCACAAATATATGCTTTAAATCACTAATGATTAGAGAAATGCAAATGAAATGAATTCTGAGGCACCTCACACATATCAAATTGGTTAACATGCCAGAAAAAGAAAAGGGTAATTCCTGAGGGAATATAGAAAAACTGGGGCATGTGCATACTACCGGGGGAGTTGTGAACTGGTCCAGCAATTTGGAATTACAGCCAAACTGGGCAGACTCCTGGACCAGATAATTCTGCTAATATGTCTGTTCTGAAAAAGGAATGTGTATGAAAATACCTGGAGCTGCTTTTTTGAGGTAGCGAAGAATGGAAACTGAAAAGATGTCCATCAATTAAGGAATGGCTGACAATCTGTGGTATATAATTGTGATAGAATATTATTGGGCTCTAAGAAATGAGGAAGGGGGTGGCTTGAGAAACTTCCCTGAAGTGATACAGAGTGAAAAGAACAAAACCAGAATATCGTACATAGTGTAGTTCAGTGGATAAGTCAAAGGACTTAGACTTGGGAAGAAGTAAGGAAGGAAGGGAGGAAGGGAGGAAGGAAGGAAGGAAGGAAGGAAGGAAGGAAGGAAGGGAGGGAGGGAGGGAGGGAGGGAGAGAGGGAGAGAGGGAGAGAGGAAGAGAGGGAGGAAGGGAGGAAGGGAGGAAGGGAGGAAGGAAGGAAGGAAGGAAGGAAGGAAGGAAGGAAGGAAGGAAGGAAGGAAGGAAGGGAGGGAGGGAGGGAGGGAGGAAGAAAGGGAGGGAGGGAGGGAGGGAGGGAGGAAGAAAGGGAGGGAGGGAGGGAGGGAGGGAGGAAGAAAGGGAGGGAGGGAGGGAGGGAGGAAAGCCCTTGACTTGTGGGAGCTCACATTTCACTAGGTGGGGAGAAGAGCATAAAAATGAATCTGAAAAGATCAAGTCAGGGGAGAGGGAAAATCTCCAAGCAGGAGCATGGTGAACTAAAAATCCCAGGAAGCTGGAAGTGAAATCTAGAGAGGAATGAAAGAATGGACGAGGATGGTCTGGGCCCTTCCTTCAAAGAAGGTTCTAGAAGCTGCTAACCAATTAAAGGAAAAGGTCATGGGGGAGGGGTCTGCCAGGGTGAGAACTCTGCTGGAAAGCAGTAAAGAAGCACCAACAAGTCAGACTGTACAGCCTGGGGAGGATAAAGGAATGAACATTGCAGAACTTCCTGAAAATGGCAGTTTGGGGAGAACCAGCCAGGTTAGAAGGGGCAGCAGAAATGGAAAGTGCTTCTAGGCTGAAGCCACAGAGACTTGGTGTCCTTCTTTATCATAAGGGGACAATATAGGGACACAGCCAATCTCCTTGTACTGTTCCAAAATAAATATGCTTCTGTTCAGGCCAGTCTAGTGGATTTCAGGGGCCAATGGGCATCTACCATTTTTAAACAAACATTTCCAGCTGCCCTACATCTATCTCCCATTGGATTTTTTTAATGTGTTGCATTTATTGTTCTTTTTACTTGTTTCCTTCCCATTCTTTGTGTTGACTCACTGTTTTGCCGAATAAAGAAATCCTCCTGTGCTTTGGAGCTTTGGGAATAAGAGGTCAATTCTGACTTCTGTCATTTGTTTAAAGCAGCAAAACACAAACAGAAACTAAACCTGAGCTGTTTGTTCATGATTGTTTATCTGTGCAGTCTTGGTTTTCTTTGGCAGCGAAATCCTTATGCCTACTTTCCTTGTTGGGGGTCCACTGAAGCTCCATTATTTTTCTAGTAATAAAACAGCCATTAAAATGCAGTCTGAGCCTGGGCAAGGCCTTTCGAGGCAGGCCCAGGGCAGGGAGAAGCAGGTCATGGCTCTGGATGGTTTCTCAATCTACCACCAGCATCATGGCGCTCAATTACTCTTTTGGCAACTTTGGTGTCCTTTACTCTCCACCTTCCCAGTTGCTTATTAGAACTGAGTAAGTAACAAACAGCCTTTTGTCCTGCCCTTCCCCCCTGGAAAGCTGGCCTTCTGACTTTTCCAAGCCTGATGCACAGATATTCCTGGTCCCTTCATTGCATGATTGCACTTTGTTTTTCCTAGATGTCTGCAGTGCTCGGAATTCTCTGAGGTTAAATATCCAAGCATCTCTTCTCTATCATCAGTAATCCAATTAAATGAAACCAGATGGTACAACAACTCTTCCAAGATGTTTTAAAAACAAATGGAACATCTCTCACTTCCCTCCCATCACTGAAAACGAAGCAGCCTTTAGCCAGCTCTAGGGTCAAAAGATCTTTCTACTATGCAGGCCATGGGACAACAAAAATTTTCATCAAATCATCAGATTTACCCCAAGAAGGCGTATTTAGAAAACTGAACAACTTTTTGACTCAAGTTAAATTATACATAGAACAGACCAGGACCGAAAGTGACTGAGCCCCACGGCAATGTCCTCTGGAAATTTAGGAGTGCCCAGAAGAGGCATGCAACATTTGGAAGTCCTTGAGCTCATGCCTAATGAGGAAAACCAAAAGGAAGTCTGGCTGGTCATCTGAGAGAAGAAAAGATTTAAGGGAGACATGAAGTTTCCATTCAAATATTTGAAGGATTGGTAGGTAGGAATAGATTTGATCTGCCTAAACCCAGAAGTAAGAAATCAGAACCCTGAAGAGGAGTTGCACAGAGTCAAATTTAGTCTTGCTTTAAGAAAAAAAAAATTCTTAATAATCAAAGTGGCATGGGCTGCTCTGGAAAGTTGTGAGTTCTCCCTCACTCAAGATGATCAAGAAAAGGTATGAGAAAGCTAATTGGTCACAGCCTAACGATGGGGGTCTTGGGTTCAAATCTAACCTCAAACACTTCCTAGCTGTATGGCCCTGGGCAAGTCACTTAACTCCTATTGCCTAGCCCTTACCACTCTTTTGCTTTGGAACCAATACACAGTATTGACTCTAAGATGGGGGGTAAAAGTTTTTAAGAAGAGAAGAGAAGAGAAGAGAAGAGAAGAGAAGAGAAGAGAAGAGAAGAGAAGAGAAGAGAAGAGAAGAGAAGAGAAGAGAAGAGAAGAGAAGAGAAGAGAAGAGAAGAGAAGAGAAGAGAAGAGAAGAGAAGAGAAGAGAAGAGAAGAGAAGAGAAGAGAAGAGAAGAGAAGAGAAGAGAAGAGAAGAAAGGAAAAGAAAAGGTTGGATGGCTACTTGCCAGGTTTCCTATGGAGGGAATTTCTTGTTTAAATCTGAGTTGGGGAAGGAGCTTCCCAGGCCACTCCTAGATATGCAGCTCTGTGTTTCTATGATAGTCTGCAACAGTGAGCAATCTATTGTATGACCAGGTTTCATGGGGCACCACCATCTCTGAAGGAGTGAAAATGAAGTTCTCCTACTGGTCAGTGCATCAGTGTTTAGAAATAGCAATGTCTGATACATAAGAAATACTAAAGGAGAATGGGACTTAAGGTTGTTTATCCATGGACTGTATGAATGGCAAAGAAGATGGACTCATCATATGATGGGAATTATGGATAACTCATTGGTGGGCTACTCTTTTACTCTTCTGGCATCCTCTAAAAGTCAAGAGAAAGCAAAAAAGACTTCCTAGGCATTGAGGTCATTTTGCAGAGTTTTTGGAGGATTTGGATGAGAGTCACAAGGTTTATGGAGGCGTGAATGATTTTGACAAGTGACCTTGGGCAAGTCCCTTCCCTTCCTGTAGGTATCAGTTTTCCCAACTTTCAGAAAAGGAGGTAGAAGTAAATAACTCCTCCCATCCCTTTAAATATAATCTGCTTCATGGTGATGGAAGAAACATTGGAAAATGTACAAACATGGGGATTTAAAAATCACTGAGCCTGGACTTAGAGAGTGAAGCAGAATTGATTAAGCACATACTATGAGTTAGGAGCTGTGTTAAGTGCTGGGCATATAAAGAAAGGGAAAAGAAAAAGACAGTTTCAGCTCTCACATAACTACACCATTGGTTACATAATGGACCACTTTGCCCAGGCTAGATTGTGTTTTCCTTTGGAAGATTTACTGAACCACAGATCTTCATATGAGGAGGTGTTCTTCCTTTCTCACATGTGCCAAGGTCATTTCACATCCTTTAATGCATGATTTAAAAGGAATCCTCCACTAATTGGGGGTGGGGTCCAAAACATCAACATATTATTAAATAGCGTAAAAGAAGCCATCATATAATAGCCAATGAAATGGAGTACATGTCCGATCTTACAACGACTGTATACTGCTAACAATCCTAGAAACCAGATGAAACTAAGGAAAGTAATCTCTAAGAATCCATTTCTAAAAATAGCAGAATACCTCTAAGAAAAGTTGGGACATCTACCTAATGACCACATGCTTTATTTTGTTCAAAAATGCTAAATATATACAGAGAGAAATATGTCACAAATGCACAATTGGGACACAAAGTGTTGAAGACATTTGGCCCAGATGAATAATGTTCCCCAGTTCTTCTAGAGGAAGACTCTTTTTCACTAGACTATAATATGAGCCTAGGAATAAGGAACAGGATGACTCAGAGTGGAATTGATTGTGTAGGTGTTGGGCCTTTCAGTAATTCCATAGGATGTGGCTTTCCAGAACCCCATTATTGGAACATGGCCGTACTCCTGATATTGCTGGATGACTTCAATTTGTGGAACAACGTGACATTGGGACAATCATGATATTCACAAATCTTTATTAAGGACACAAATACAATGAAGAAAACAATCCCTGGTCTTAAGGAGCTTCTATTCCAATGAAGGAGATAAGGAGGACATGAGCCACAGAGCAAGAGAGATGGACATTGAGCAGAGCATATTACTATGGATTAGTTGTGCCCAGTGGAAATGGAATCAGTGGTCCTGGCTTTGAATCTTGACTTTGCTCCTTGTTACTTGTGTGGCCTCAGTCAATTCTCTTAAGTTCTGTGATCCTCACTTCACTTATTTCTAAAATAAGGAGGCTGCAATTTGGAACTATGCCCAAAGGGCTTTAAAGGACTGTCTGCCCTTTGATTCAGCCATAGCACTGCTGGGTTTATACCCCAAAGAGACAATAAGGAAAAGGACTTGTACAAGAACATTCATAGCTGCACTCTCTGTGGTGGCCAAAAATTGGAAAATGAGGGGATGCCCTTCCATTGGGGAATGGCTGAACACATTGTGGTATCTGTTGGTGATGGAATACTATTGTGCTAAAAGGAATGATGAACTGGAGGGACTCCACGTGAACTGGAACAACCTCAAGGAATTGATGCAGAGTGAGAGGAGCAGAACCAAGAGAACATTGTACACAGAGATGGATATACTGTGGCACAATCCAGTGTAATGGACTTCTCTACTACAGCAATACAATGATCAAGGACAATTCTGAAGGACTTATGAGGAAGAACATTATCCACATCCAGAGGAAGAACAGTGGGAGGAGAAAGACAGAAGAAAAACAACTGCTTGATCACATGGGTCGATGGGGATATGACTGGGGATGGAGACTCTAAGGGATCCCCTAGTGCAAATATCAATAATATGGAAATAGGTCTTGATCAATGACACATGTAAAATCCAAGGGGATTGTGTGTTGACTATGGAAGGGGGTTAAAGGGAGGGAAGGGAAAGAATATGAATCTTGTAACCACGGAAAAATATTCTAAAATCAACTAACTAAATAAAATTTTCAAAAAATAAAATAAAGTAGAATAAAACAAGGAGGCTGGACATAATCATCTCTAAGGTCTCTTCAAGTCTTCAATCTATGGTCCCTTACTGATGCTAAGTAGTTGAAAAGATATCACCCAAAAAGGATGACTAAGAAAGAATGTGGGCCAGTCATGGCACAGGAATGGAAGACTTCACATGGACTGCATGGGTGTTATAATATTATGCTCAAGGTATTAACAGAAACCAACCGAACAATGGGCCAATGGACGAGGGGATTCAACATAAAGTCAAAGACAAAAATTACCCAGAATACGGAGTTGTGAAAGGCACTCTGGGCTGACCTGTTGGAGTTATACTTAGAAAACATGGTCTTGATTGCTTAAATTCTCAGTGGCCAAAGAATGCAAACCTGAAGATGAAGGTGATGAGTGGTCAACAATGAACTTCAATTCAACTCCACAAGAAGATAGCAAGACATACCTCCTATGTGTAGGGCACCAAGATAGTGACTACAGATTCAAAGACACAATCAGACAAACCAACTAACCAAAGGCTGTGCCACCATGGGCTATTGAGAGCAAACTTAAAAAAAAACAACAAAAACAAAAAAACCCTCACCTTATTACATCTTAGAATCAATCCTGGGTATGGTTCCAAGGCAGAAGAATAGTAAGGGCAAGGCAATGGGGGGTTAAGTGACCCACGGTCACCCATCTGGGAAGTATCTGAGGTCAGATTTGAACCCAGGACCCCCATCTCTAGTCCCCTGAGAGCAAACTTTTGAAACAAACTCTTCAATGCCCAAGGAATGTTGAAAGGAACCCAAGAGAGTGAAAGCCTCGTGGTCATCTGATGTGGCACAGGTGTGTCTGTCACTGAGCTGCATGATGCTCTTGCCTCGTGATGAAAGCAGAGGATGCAGAATAGGGCTCGTTGGAATTGTAGATCCCAAAATAGAGATAAAGTCTACAGAGTACAAAATGTGAAAGAATTTGGAGGTTGTGAGAGCAGCCAAGAGCATATAGACCATGCATTATGCCTCTTGGCAAGGCGTCCAAAAGGTAGGATTCACAAGTCATCTCTATTTTCAGCCGAGCGCTTCATTTGTGCCAAGTTTCACCTCCAGAACATGCTTGGAACTGAACACGAGCCCAGCTAATAGTATGACTTTCCTCCTAGATGCTACCGCTAAGAGCATGTTAGCTACATTTGAAATGCCCAGGCCATTGCCCCATGCTTCCTGCTGATCTAGGAAGCTGCTTTCATTCCAGCTTTTCCTAGGCTGCTCCTGGGAAGTGGCCACTCCTCTAGGGACCACTGAACTAGACGCCACAAGAAACCCCCACCAGACCACAGTGCTCCCGTGTTCTGGAGGAGCAACTAGAAGAACTTCTCAGAACTCCTAGAATATGTTTTATTTAAAAAATGACTGGGGGAGGGCAGTGAGGGTAATTACATCTGATTTCTTTCATAATTGTTATCTATAAAAGGTGCAAAAGGGAGCAAAAAGAGATACATGGTAAATGACTTCTCAGGGTCACCATGCAAACCTATTTGAGGAAAGTCGCCTGAATAGTGAAAATAGAATTTCGAATGAAAGTCTTTCAAATAAGATACCCAATAATTCTTGAAAAGAGGGTGACAATAGATGACAAAAGTCAGTGAGACAGTTGAAAATCCAAGGAGTGTTCCTTGTCCTATCCCCCAAAATAGAGGGTCGAGGAAGAGAGACTTCTCTTTCTCTAGCACAGGGGGAGGAAACTGAGGCAAAACAGAGAGTTCTGCCTTCTTGGCTGCTGTGAGGAGAGAAAAGTAGGAATGGGACCAGGAGGATGTGACTCTTAGAGCTAATCGGGGTGGAAGGGGAGGAGAGGGAGAAAGAAGGAAGAATGGGCGACCAGATAAACATGGCTCTTCTGGTTGAATCATTGGGAAAGAAACAAGAGAGAGAACTCCAGAAAAAAGTCTGGTCGTACCACCGCAGGGACCGTATCGGAGGTCATTAGTCCACCTGCTAGCATTCTGCCCAGTTCTTCTGTTCCTCCTAAAGGGTGAAGCAATCTCTTTTCTCCTGCCACCCAAGAAGGCTCAGCTCTGAGGGTTGACACTCTGAGGCAGTGACTTTGGGGGAAGAAAGATGTCATTTGGGGAATTGAGAAGGCCCTATGGAAAAGCCAAAAGTTTTCCCATCTCTGTTCCTGTGACTCCTGGGATCACAGTTTTGCATCGGGTCTTCTGCCCTGTAAATGCCCTGAAATCTCCTCCCTCAGTCTATGACCCACTGAGAGTCACTATCCCGAGACCTGTTGTCCCAGCTAGAGGCAAGTGAGGGAAGACTGACATCATTATATGACAGGCATGTGACTGTAGAGGACCTCAGTGGAGAGAAGTCCTCAGAAAAGGCCAGCCTTTCCCTGATTTCTTTTCCTAGTCCCTGTCTAGCCATATGGACATGGTCATAGAATTTCTGCTTTGTTATCAAATATTTCCAAGAAATGGAATTTTTCTTTAACAAAAAGAGGCCAGAGGATAACCACAGACAAGAGATAACAATAATACTAAGAGCTGACATTCCTATAACACTCACTATGCAGGTCTTAGGCTAAATGCTTGACGAATATTCTTTCATTTGATCCTTCAACAACCTTGTGAGAGAGGTGCTAGCATTATCTCATTTTACATCAAAGAAAACTGAGATCAAGGAAGGTTAAGGGACTTGCCCAGGCTCATACAAATATGAAATATTTCAGGCCAGATCTGAATTCAAGTCTCTGATTCCAGACCTGGTGTCCTATCCCTCATGCCAATTAAGTTGAATTAGTCAGAGAGCAAAACCTCTGTCTGTCTACAAGTCAGGAATTTTCCTAACTTGGGGCTTCGAGTGATTGTGACTAAATACACTTTCCTGTACAATTCACTGAAAGAACCACAGGGAGCTTTTTCCCACAAAGGAGGTTTCCACAAGTCAATCACTCTCACAGATATCTATAGGAAAAATTAGAATAAAAGCCTATAGAAAGTGTATCCTGAGCCTTCAGTTACAAGCCCAGACAGGGAGAAGCAACAGGGAGAAGCAACATAGAGAGGCATATTCTTCCTGGGAAAGGGGGCTTCTAAATACCAGCCATTGTTCAATAAATACTTATAGTATAGAGAAAATACATGGTTATCCTAGTTTTTCAAGGGAGGGGACCCAAGACTTTCTACTATGTGGACCTCAGGGGTCTGAAATTGCTTCTGCGGTAAAGCACAATAGAAAGAATCCTGACTTTGGATCCAGAGGACCTGAGTTCAAATCTCCCTCCAATTCATGTATGCTGGGTGACCTATGGTAAGACACAGCCTTATTGCACCTCAGTTTCCTTATCTGCAAAATGAAAGGGTTAAATTAGTTGAACTTAGAAATCACTTCTACTGGAAGAGCTATAAAAACAAGGATAAAAGAAGGCAAAACATTGGGTTTGGGCTATCCATTTACAGATATTCTGAAAAAAAATTACTCATATCAAGAAAGGGAATACTACATAATCCTCTTTTTATTGCCAATACATTTGATACACAGCAAAGATCCCCATCTGCCCTCCACACACACATCCCCAAAGCCATCACCATAAACTAGCATGGAATTGGGCTAAGGAAGAACGGGAGACAAGATTTATCTTGCCAAGTGGCTGCATGGACTGAGCTACGCTGCCCCAAGGCTCTGTGGTCCCGATAGGAGAGCATAGGATGGCTGGGTGGACGCCATGCCATTTGGGTGTACCGTGCATAGATCTTGCTTTTTATCCGACATGATGGCGGGATGGGGTGGGGTTGGGAAAGCATCGAGAAATGCCAAGCTCATCTGCCTGTGATTTTCTGACTATCCCAGATAAGGAATTGCGATCATTTCCCAAAGAAAGAGGCAGGAAGAGAAGAGAGGGCGGAGGGAGGAGGGAGGAGGGCATGTCCTGTTTCTGCTCCCAAAGATGTTCTCAGCAGAGTGGCTTTCACACCCCAAGCCCCATATCTGCCATTGCAAAACCATTGCTGGGCTGCCAAGCTATTGTGCACAGTCCAGGACACCGGCCAGATTCTAATAATGGCATCATTAAGGAGGAATATCGCACATTAAATACCGTATTACTTAGCTTCATTTTGCCAATCAATGATGTCAGCAGGATCCTGTTCTTTCGGAAACTTAATTAAATTCCTTCATTCACATAATCAACATTTGGGCTTCGAAGCTCTCTTTAAACACAGCCATTCTTTGTCTGGCAGCTGTGAGAACTTTGCACCCCATCCTCTCACAGAAGCAAGTGGATAAAAAAGTCCATTTCCCCCTCAGATAATGAAATCCTGTTTGGGGCACCGATCGCTGGGCTGGTACATGTTAACGTTGTAGCCTAATCCTGGGACGCGTGCCAGCCCGATGGGGAGCACAATAACGGATTGCTCCCTGGAAAACATGTGGCCTCGAAGAACTCCATCGCCTGAGCACACCAGGCATCCGTCCTCTCCTGCAGGCTTCCTGGAAAACGTTGTAAACTCGTTCTTGTTCAGCCTAAGCTGAAGCCTATCAAAGTAGCTCCTCTTAGTGGTCTTCTATCTATTTCCCTTCTCATCCTGTTCGGATCCCTGTTGATGTTGAAGTCAGGAGACAGAGGTTCAAATCCCAGCTTGGTCACTTACTATGGGTCCTCTGGTCTCCCTCATTCGTGAAAATGAAGGGAATGGATCTGTTGGTGTCAAAGATCTACCTCTAAATCTCTTACCATCTGTTCTTTCAGTTCGTCCAGAAATAGAGCTGGGAGGCAGCCACGTGGCACCATGAATAGAATGCCAAACTTCAAGTTGGAAGGACCTGGGTTCAAATGTGGCCTCAGACACTTCCTAGCTGTGTGATTATGGGCAAGTCACTGAACCCAGTTGGCCTAGCTGTTGCCCTTCTGCCTTAGAGTCATTACTAAGAGAGACAGTAAAGGTTAAACATTTAAAAAAAGAAGGATCAATCCAGCTGCACGTGTGCTTCCTTGTGTGGTGATGCCAAAAGGGCCACCACAGCCCCTGCCTTTAGAGAGCATGCAGGCTGATGGGAGAGAAAAGATAAGGGCGTGCATGACTCGAACACACCGTCAATCACAGTGATCAGTCCTTCTTCCCCACTTGCCCCTTGGGTGTAAAATGGAGGTGACTTCTGAGGGCCATCTAGCTCCAAATCGATGCTCTCTGTGTGGCTTTGTTGTGCTTCAGTCAGGTTACCCCATTTGGGGTTTTCTTGGCAAAGATACTGGACTGGTTTGCCATTTCCTTCTCTGGCTCATTTTATAGATGATGACACTGTGGCCAACAGGAGGAAGTGACTTACCCAGGGTCACACAGGTCCTAATTGTCTGGGGTCAGGTTTGAACTCTGGGAGATGATCTTCCTTGGCTCCAGGATGGCGCACAAGCTGCCCCTCGCCTACTGATGACTTGTGCTCGGTGACTTCCCCCCACCCCCGCCCCTCACTCTGCCTTTCTGTCCCCCACATGACTCTGGGGCTGGGTTGGGATGTAGAGTAGGGACAGCACCTGAGACTTCATTGATCACGATGGGATTCCATCATGAGCGCCTCCCCGTGGCCTTGCAGAGTCCAAGGCCAGCCCTCTTGTGGAAGAAGATGGTGCAAAACGACGAAGAAGAATGAGAGACAAAAGAGAAGTTTATGAGCATTTGCTCGAGGGGACGACAGGCAGGCGCATCCCCTGCTGTCCGGCTGCCGATGGGGTTAACCATTGCAGACGGCCATTGGGATCTAGGAGCGATGCAAAGTGATTCTGATGCTTTGGCCCAGAGGAAGCAGGAGGAAGCCAGCGACCCGAGGAGGCACTAACATGGTCTGACCAAGGCACAGAAGCACTCCCGCCTCCTGTTGCCGGTAGGAAAGGGCTTCAGGCAAGACATGTAGGCAACGAGGGAGGAACCGGCGACGGATTACGGCGATGGGTACCGGGAGGTGTTCCTGGCCATGCGGAAGGATGAATGCGAGAATGCATGGATATTTGGCAAGAGCCGGGGAGCTGGCGTGGAGGGGGAAGGCACCCCCAGGAGAGGCATACGGGCAATCAATACAGCCCTGCCCATCGCGGCAAGACAGAAAACAACCCACCGTGGGCCAGAATAGCCAACGGTACAACTCCGATACCCAGGAGAAAAGTGGCATCTCTTCTTCCTGCAAGTAATCACGCTGTTTTCTAGAGGAAAGGTTGCCCCGAGGCTGCAGCAAATATCCCCTGCGCTTCCATCTGAGGGCTATTTGGACAGGAATAATGTTGTGGAAATGACCTAAGTGAAGTCACATGGCAGTGGAAATCCCCAGGGGATATGGTGTTCACTACCTCAAAAGCTGATGGCTAAAATCTAACAGCAGTTAGGTGGCACCGTGGGCAGAGTGCGAGGCCTGGAACCAGGAGGACTCATCTTCCCAAGTTGAAATCTGACTTCGGACATGTCCTAGCTGTTGTGTGACCCTGGCTGAGTCACTTCCCCCATTTGCCTCAGTTTCTTCATCTGTAAAATGACCTGGAGAAGGAAATGGCAAAGCACTCCAGGATCTCTGCCAAGAAAAATGGAAATGGGGTCATGGAGAATCATAGGACTAAAAAATGACCGAATCACCAAAAATTCCAATGGGGACATGCATATATGCCCAGCCCTGCTGCATGCTATGGACACAAAGCTTAAAAAGTCACTGAATATCCTCATCAGCCACCCATCAAGACCTGCCTTCGGTCACCTGTGCAGGGCTCAGGTACTTGTTATACAAAGCAGTTTTCTCCCTGAGACATTAGGAGGCCAGGAGCAAGGAGAGGGGCTCCAGAATTCTCGGCCCCTTTTCTAGGTGAGAAAAAGGATTCAGAAGAGGACCAAAGTCCCACCCCTGACTCACATCACAGCTTGGATTCAAACATATGGGTGTCCCTACTCCAAGGCCAGTCACAGGATCCCCCATGATGAGGGCAGTGGAAGGGGGACCGAGGGGAGAGAGCCCTGAGGATGGAGTTAAGACAAGGTGAGTCTGAATCCTCCTTAGACTTTTGCAATCAGGGCAGTGATGGACAGCTTACTTAACCTTTCCAAGCCTCAGTTTCCTCATCTATAAAACGGAAATAATAATCATTCATATCTCATAGGATGGATGTAAGAATCAATCAATCAACAGACCAAGTGACTACTGTGGGGGAGGTTCTGTGCTCAGCAATCATACCTGATCATGTCTCTTAAATACTTTGTAAATGCAAAAAAAAAATAAATTTCTAAACATGAACTAGCATTGACCTTTCTCATAGAGGCAAGCATTCATTGGCAGGGGTTTGCATGGTTTGGTTGTAGATATCATGGACACCATGTTGAGAAGAGGTCAGAAACCAGTAATAACTTGTGGCCATCTCTTTATGTGCATCTGGATCTCTATATGACATACAGAACTTATGTAGATGTGCTGCCCTCCTCATTCTCAATTACGCTTCAATATGAGGCCTGCAAAGCTGGAGAGTTTGGTCCTGGACAAAGACAGATGGATGGATGGATGGGTAGATGGATGGATGGGTAGATGGATGGGTAGATGGATGGATGGATGGATGGATGGATGGATGGATGAGTAGGTGGATGGCTGGGTGGCTGAGTGGGTGGATGGATGGGTAGATGGAAGGATGGATGGATGGATGGATGGATGGATGGATGGATGGATGGATGGACAGATAGATGGACAGATAGATGGAAGGATGGCTGGGTTGCTGGGTGGCAAGATGAGTAGATGAATGAAAAAGTATTAATAAGCATTTACTATTTGCCAAGAACTGTGGTAGGAGAAAGGAAGCGACAGTGAATCAGTCTCAGTAGTAAGGTGTCTTGTTCAGCATCAAAGAAATAGGCAGCTAGGGCAGTGTGGCCAGCTGCTAAGCCCACTAATTTTTCCCTTGGCTGATGAGCTACCCAAAGGGAGAACAAATGAATGAATTACTGACTATGAAGCTCTTATTCTGTGCCACACAGTGTGCAAACAAATTCACAAAAGGAGAGGTGACCCCTGTACTCAAGGAGCTCACACTCTTATTGGGGAAGACAATCCCCATTGAGGAACCAGGGCCAAGGAAAGAAAAAGTTGTTTTGAAGAGTCAAAAGAATGATAACTGGATTTATAGAATTGTCAATTAGGCATTGGCAGCAAAGTGGATAGACCTCTGAGCTTGGAGTCAGGAAGACCCAAGTTCAAATCCAGCCTTAGACCCTTACTAGCTATGTAGCTCTGAGCAAGTCACTTAACTTCTGCCTGTCTCAGTTTTCTGAACTCTAAAATGGGCATAAAAATCATAGCACCTACCTCCCATGGTTGTTGGGCAGAACAAATGAGACGATATTTGTAAAGGTCTTAGCACATGCATGGTAAGCGCCATAGAAGTGCTTGTTCCTTTCCTCCCCCCTCAGTTGGCACACCTTTCCTATATGTGACACAACTATTGATTAGGTGATTGTGCCAAGAACAAGAGTAGAAAATGGGGGGAAGGGAATGGTTTCAGATGATCCGTGCCAGGCAGAAGAGTCAAGTCCAACATTCAAGGCAATGCAGCAAGCCAAGCACTGGCCTAAGCACTAGGAAGTCTAGGAAAAAAGGCAAAAGCGGTCCCTGGAATCGAGGATCTCCCAGGCTCATGGGAAGGAGAGAACACAGCATGTCAGTAACTGGGAACAAGCAAGAGACAGATAGGATAAGCTGGAAGCACCCCAGAGAGAAGTACAGAAAAGAGGAGCACGAGACAGCTAAGTCCAAGAAAAGCCCTAGTTTGGGGAGCTTCTCCTCTCAGCCCAGGTTCCCACACAAGAGGAGTCTCGATGCAGGGTCCTGCAGGCGAACATTGATTGAGCCCCATCCTGGCCATCCTCATTGTGTCTGTGCAGCAGCTGGGAGAAGGTGTAATGGGTCTTGTTTCCTCCATTCACTGATTCTATGCTAGAGGCAGTTAAGTCCATGGAGCCTGGGCTTCAGCGAACAGGCTCCGAGATCCCTGCCTCTTCTAGCCAGTCCCCTGTGTGATTCAGCACTGGAGAACTTAGCATCTTGCAAAGGACTCTGAGGCCTTCTGTGACACCCAGGTTGACTCTGCCTTGGAAAGCCCTCCAGCTTCGCTGTGACAGAGCAAGCTCTCTGGGGCATCTCTTAGATCTCCCTTTCCCCATGACAGTGGCAGCTGCGGGGCCACTTCAAGGGAACAGATGAGTTCCTGGTGGAGTTTTTCTTTCCTCAAATGCCTCAGGTGGCCTCTAGGCCTGGACATGTCCACCTGAGAAGCTCCACTCATTCACCTAAGATCAGGAAAGAGCAAACAGCATCAGGCTCTCCCTGGCAGGACACGGGCTCTAACTGCCACATGCTCGTGGCTGCATGGAAGTCAGAGGGGAGAAGGAGTGAGACAATTGTGAAGACTGGATTTACCCATCTCCTGATTGTAACAATGAAGGGACTTAGCTCTTCCTTTAGAGTGAAGCTAGAATTGTAAGCTACAATCTGTTTTTAGATTTAACTACAAAAAGGGGTTAAGTAACTACAAAAGGTGAACTTACCAAAAGAGGTGCTAAGTAACCCAAAAGATATAATCTAACCAAAGAAGGTGAGAACTAAAGAGTGGGCAGTCGTGGAGAAAAGTGTCTGCTGTGATTGGTAGACGTGAAAATTTAGGGGAGGTGACACAAGAGAAAAAGATCTTTAAAAAGAGGAGCAAAAGGCAGAAGGAGAGATATCATTCAGATAATTCATTCAGATTCAGACATTCGGACAGTCATTCAGAGGTTTGGACACTGCCTCGGAGTGGCTGGAAGACAGACCCTTGAGGAGCAACCAGAAGCAAGACAACCTAGACTTCTTTTAGACTGTCACCGTTGGTGAGTGAAAAGCTGGCTTAGTGATCCCACCATTCTGGAGGCGTGATGCCTCCACGTAAGGCTCATCTTGAGACTCTCTTCCCCTGGCTGGAGCTTAACATTCTAACTGGTATAAGAAGAAGCCAGAGTTCTCTGTCTCTGTCTCTCTCTCTCTCTCTCTCTCTCTCTCTCTCTCTCTCTCTCTCTCTCTCTCTCTCTCTCTCTCTCTCTGTCTGTCTCTCTCTCTCTGTCTCTCTCTCTCCCCCTCCCTCCTTAATATCTTCCTTCTATTGTAAATATTGTAAATAAACTACCATAAATTCCATTTATTTTAGTAACTCATTTTGGGATTTAGAAATTAAATCCCTGGTGACCACCTAATATGTTTCAGTCTCAACCACAATGAATCCTAACACAATCCTCCCCCAGTCATCCTTCCAGAAAAGGCCCAGGTCTATCTGTGGCATCCTGGAGGGTCAGAGAAAGACAAGCCAACACAGCCAGCAGAGATGCCTAGAATGAGGGCTAAGAAGGACATCCACATCCTTGAACCAGAGCGAGATGGACACAGCCCTGGACAAGCCAGGCTTTAAACCTGGGTCCTCTGATGGAAACAAGAATCATGGCTCCAATTAAATACCCAGACATTCCACTTCCCGTCCATCATGCTGCCTCAGGGAAGAGCCCATTTCTTCCCAACCACATTCAGATGCCTCTTATAGCAGTGACAGGAGCCCTGCATTTTTGCTTCCTCTGTGCCACTGGCCCTCCAAAGGGATTGGGTCCCCCAGCACTGAGAACAATTTTACCCAGCACGGCGCTGTAATAATAGCAGTCATAAGATACCCATTAGCACCACTCTGCATTAAATTCTCTGAGTTACTTCCCCTGTACTAAGAATATCCTTTCTTTCAGGCAGCATTTAATTTTAGGCATAATTCATCTCTCCAAGATGGAGCATATGATAAATGGCTGGGAGGGACCGTCTCACCCACCTCCCACCTTCAAAGATGGAAAGTAAGAGCCAGAGACATTCCCCAACGTGGCCGAGGTCACACAGCTAGTGACTCACATTCAACTCCACTGCTGGCTGAGTCTGAATGCTACAGAGATGAAAGTGAGTCAGTCCTGACCCTCAAGGAGATTATACTTTACCAGGGAAGGCAGTGTGGGAAAGAGCAACATATATGAGTCTAGCCTACACTTGGTGCTTTCTACATGCCAGGCACTGCAGATGATACAGAGAAAGAGCAGGAATTGAGATCACTCAGGGGGGCCCAGGACATTCTGGGGGGACCCTCATGCACTGTGGACATCACCCAGATGGAACCTCAAAAGAGGCTGAGGAGGAGGAGGAGGAATCAGGCAGATTGGAGACTCAGGAAAGGGCGGTCACCAAAGCCAAGGGAGGAGAGAGCATCTAAAGGCAGAAGGTGGGAGATAGCATCACAGAACACAGAGAGCTCAGGAAGGATGAGGACAGAGCAAAGATCGTGCTGTTTGGCACTGATGTGGTCGCTGGGAACAAGGGAGTGAAGAGTTTGTGTTCAATGGAAGAGTCAGAAGCCAAATGGCCCAGGTTTGGGATGGGAGGGAAGGGAGAGGAAGTGGACACACCAATTACGGAGGACCTTCTCATGGAGTTTAAGCACCTAAAGAAAGAGAGATGTAAGACAAATAGCCAGCAGGGAGGCACAGATCGAATGACCTTTGTTGTTTGTTTTTAATGTTGGGAGAGACCTGGCTTGTTGGGTGGCAGAAGGGAAGCAGCCAGGAGATAGGAAGGGACTGAAAAGAAGACCTCGTAAGTGTATGCATGGTCTGTCTCCTGAGCTCCAGCCTTGCATTGCCAACTACCTATCCCACAGTCTGAACTCGATGTCCTCCAGACATCCATCTCAAACCCAACATGACCAAGCAGAACTCAGAATCTTTCCCCCAATGTACCCCAACCCCATTACTACAGAGGAGAGCAAAATATATCCAGTCACCTTGATCAGCAGCCTCCATGCGGCCACCCTCAACTCTTTACTCTCACTTGCCTCACATTTCCAACCAGTTACCAAAAGTTGTTTCTTTCTACTCTTGTTGTTGAAAAAAAGTCTCCTTTTTCTTTCTCCCTTCCTTCCTTTCTTCCTTCTTTCTTCCTTCCTTCCTTTCTTCCTTCCTTCTTTCTTTCTCTTTCTTTTCTTTCTCCTTTCTTTCTTCCTTCCTTCCTTTCTTTCTTCCTTCTTCCTTCCTTCTTTCTTTCTCTTTCTTTTCTTTCTCCTTTCTTTCTTCCTTCCTTTCTTCCTTCCTTCTTTCTTCCTTCCTTCTTTCTTCCTTCCTTCCTTCCTTCTTTTTCTTTCTTTTCTTTCTCCTTCCTTCCTTCCTTCCTTCCTTCCTTCCTTCCTTCCTTCCTTCCTTCCTTCCTTCCTTCCTTCCTTCCTTCCTTCTTTTTCTTTCTTTTCTTTCTCCTTCCTTCCTTCCTTCCTTCCTTTCCTTCCTTTCCTTATTCACTTTGGGGGCATAGTTACACATACATTCCAGTATGGTATATCTATCTCTCTATTTATTTATATATACGCTTGTGCACGTATGTGTGTACGTGTGCATGTGTGCATGTGTATATATGTCTGCACCTAACAGGTGTGTAGAAAGAGCTGTAATCCCTCCCCCTCTTCACAGCGACCTTTCAGGATTCCCGGCTGCCCTCCGGGTTGGCCCCAGCTCCCCCCTTCTGGAGGAAGCCCTGGCCAGACCGCTCAGCTGCAGCCTCCCGGCCCTCCCTGCAGGGCTCCCCGTGGGCAGAACGTGGTTGTGCTCATTTTCTCGGCTCTTCAAGCATGAGTGTCTCCAGGCCTGGGTTGCTTTGGCCTTCGCTGGCTTTCCAACACTTAGTCAACATTTACTGACGGATGGACGAAGCCTGTTTGAGGAAAGGTAAGAAAAGGAGTCGAGCCGGGGCTGAAGGCGAGCTCGCACTCGTCGCTGGAGATGGGCTCATCCACGGCAGTCCGTGGTCCAGACGGCGGCTCTCCAGGAGGCGTTTGGCTTCCAGCCATCTCGCCTCGAAAGTGGCTCCTGGACCATTAAGGAGACTCAGAAGCAGCTTCCTCCCGCGTCCCTTATAGCCGGCGGCGTGCCCAGGCCTGCCCCACACGCGCCCTCTGCAAGGGGCAGGGCAGCGGGCGGCTGCCGTGTCCGGGGTTCATTCTGCACAGTCCAGCGTGCTGAACACAGGCCAGCATCCCCCCGAGAGGGAGCTAAACGGTGCACAGACAGGCCTGGTGGGTGGCCGAGAGCCGCCCGGGGACGGCAGGTCCCTGAGCGCAGAGGCCCTCCTCGCTGGGCGGGTGCCCCACGAATCACCCGCGGGCCCCGGAATCACCGGCCTTCCCTTACACAGGGCGGCGTCCTTGCTCTGCGCTGTAGCATCAGCATTCACCGTGGCCTGCGCTGTCCGGCCGCGGCATCGCTTGTCCCTGGTCTCAGATGAGGAGATTCACGAGCTCTGGGTCAGCCGGCAGATGAACCCCGAAACAGAGGAAAGAGCCCCCTAGTGGCCCCACATGTGTCTGGAAGGGCCCTTCACTCACACGCCTCCACCTGGGGATGTCCGTCCCCATTTCCTGCTTCCTGGGTGGGAATTAGCCTTCCAGGCCAGGTCACCAGCCCTGGAGGCGCAGAGGAAGCAGCCTGCCTTCTGGGAAGAGACCTGCAGGGTTGGCAGCTGGGCCCCGTCTTGCTGTGGCTTTTCCCCAGGAAGCTCGAGGGCCCCTGCTGACCCCTGGCACCCCGCCACCCTCAAGCCTCTGCCCCTCCTCCATCCAGTCCAGGCCACGCCACCCCCTCCCCCCTCAGTAACCTCCAGGGCTTCCTTAGGTCGAGCAGGAGCCCCGCCGAATGCTCTGTTTGGGGTTCACAGCCCGGCACCCTCGGCCGTCCCAGGCTCCCTCACGGCCTTCTCCTGGCTCTTCTGCAGACAAGACTCCTCTCTGGGCTCTGGCGACCCTCCGTGCCTGCAACGTCTCCTCTTCAGCCCCTTCTACCCTTCCCTGCCTTCCTGGAAGTCGGAGACCCCGTGGGGAGCTCCCCGCCCCTCCTGCCAGCGCCTCCCCCATGGGGTGATCTCCCCTCAGCCTCCCTCATTGCTGTGGGTGCTTCTCTGCACTGTGTCCCGATGAGGTCACGCGCTCAGGAGCCGCCCTCGCCTCAGCGCTGCCCACAGCCGGCGCGCTGAGCCAGCAGTCATGGCGGAAGGATGACAGCGCGCTGAGCCGAGGACCGGCGCCGGAGTACCGGCCCCTTCCTGGAGAGCCTTGTAAAGACCGTAAAGAGAAGGAAGAGAAAGCCAGGAAGAAGGCGCTCAGGTAGGGCCAGCAGACGGCCCGGATCTACAGCCTGGAGAACAGGAGGGACGTCCAGGAGGGCACGGGCCGGCCGGCCGGGACAGGCTGCCATGGCCGATGCTGCGGCCTGGGGAGGGAGACCCTCTTTGGAACCGACCCCGGCCATTGGGCAGCTCCAGACCCCTTGGAGCGTCGTTAGGGGAGGGGGCTCGAGGCGGACCTCAGACCAAAGTCTCCCTCATTCCCGAGGCGGCGGCCATGGGCTCGCGTGCTCTAGAGCCCACGTGAGCGGGTCACAGACGAGTCTCTTCCATGCAGGCCATCTGTGGGAGAGGAGAGACTCGGAGGAGAAGGTCCCAGGCCAGGGCCGAGGTCGGGGGTCCTCGTGCGGAGCCGCCACTCGATGTCCAGCGGCAGCCGCGCCCTGGCGCTCTCTCACATCCGCCTTTCTCTAGTCCACGGACGGACGGTCTGCTTTATTCCTTTTTCAGCCCTTGACCACGGCTGCACGGAACGACCACAGCGAGATCCGGCCTTCGGGAAGGAGCAGCCGAAGCCTCCATCCGTCAGGCCCAGAGCCAGCCTTGACCTTCTCTTCCTAGATGGCTTCCCCGACAGCCCTGACTTCTCCTGCTTCTGCCCCCCCAGACTAGCCTCCCCGGGACACGGAAGGGGCCAATTCGGAGGCCCCTGCAAGGCTTCCCCAAACTCTCCAGGCGGCCATGCCTTCCGGTCCATCACCTTCTCATCAAGAGGTACTTCGTCGCTGCCTTTTCACGTATTAATCCAAGGATGAAGGACAATCAATACTGAACCCCGAAAAACGCTTCTGCAGCCCCGGAGGTGGACAGCCTCTGGAAGGCGAATGTCCAGCATCTGCATCAGGGAAATGATTCCCACGTGGAGGACTCTTTCGCTGACCATAGCGCTGACCCTGGAGCGCCGCTCTGAGGCCCCTGACGACAGCCTATGCCAGCGTGTGACCCAGAATTCAGCACCAGCAAACGTCTTCACCCCCTTTGACCGTAGGAGCCCGGACAGACGAGGACCCCAAATGGAGCGCGATCCCAGGGAGGTAACTCAGAAAGACAAAACACCCCTTTGGTGCCCTCCTAACTCGTGCGTGATGCAGGCACGTCCCTTCAAAGCCTTTTCAAGGTCCTGAAAACAAGCCGGACTTTCTTCGATCCGGACTGCTTTCCTGGGCACTTGTGAGCAATCGCCTTCCCCCATTTCATCCTGTTCTCCTTCCTCTTCCATTTCCTCACCTCCCAAAGTGAAACCATCCTCCAAGGTGTCATGCCACCCTCGTCTTCCCACCAACGCCGTCTTCGCTACCATCCACGCCATTGGGTAGACGCCATCTTTTCAGTCCAAGCACAACGGACTCGGTGGAGATTCTGTCCCCAGCGATTTGATCCGCTTCCCTAATGCAGTGAGCGGTGGAGTAAATTCAGGGTTCCCAGCCAACATCCACCCCTTATAGTCTCTCCTTTCGTGATCTCTGAATGGCTTATTAAAGACTCCATCGAACACGTGTCACTGCGACACCGTTCCTCCCGGAATTACGTCTAGGTCGGGGCGCATTTTAGCCATTCTCTTCTTCCCATTTTCATCAGGAGCCCCTTGAACGCACCCAGGCGCCCCCCCCCAGACCACATCCAGACGCTCTGACACAGTTTGTCATCATCCGTCCCTTTTCCGGCACACAAAAGGTCACTCCTGATGAGAACTTTTCCTTCGCCCATGCTTTTCGCCTTAACATTTCGCACAGAGTCCGTTTCTCGGTTGGGCATTAGAGTCTTCTCATTTCCATGCATTCTATCCACACTGACGTGGCACCTTTGGTTCAATCAGTGACATTTGATGGAATCTCAAAACAACCAGGGTTGGGTGGGCATTTCCCATCTGCCCGGAGACAGCCGTGCTTTTCACGGAGGTGGAGGCTCCCGATACACAACTTACGGTTTCTAAGCTGGAAGTGCTCAAATACAGGGCGAAGGTGACTTTCAAAGGTACATATTGGAGGGGAAACGTGCACCATACTCAGGCTCATGCGGTAAGTCTCTCATTCTCAGACAACTTCCTGACAACACAATAACTGAACTAAGCACGATTGCTGTCTGAGGGGGCCCAGAAAAACAGGTCATACCTGAATTTTGGGGCTCTGCCGGCTTCTGTGTGGGTTCCTATTTATGGCAAATATTTTAACTGTAAACAGCCCAAAGGCAGGACCATTTGAAAATAAACTCATGCCAACGTCTCTAAAGACAACAGGCAAATGGGCCAACGCAAAAGGAAACAAAACAAAACAAACACACAACTGACTGGAGATGGAACAAGTTTGGTCGATTTCCACACGACACCAACACGTGGCCGAATGTTGTGTCGAGAAAGACATTCCACCCTTTCTTGCGAGAGTGACAATTGGGCACTTTCAGAGTTGAGTCTTCAGCCCTTCTTGGCTACAGCCTTCGGCGCGCAGCTACTTCTGCACACTTCAGAGGCAGGATTTTGGCTGAGCAAGATTTACTCACCCAAACAGACCGAGACCCTCCTGCCTTCTTACTGTGCTTTTCTGCTGTAGCCGACCTTGATTTATTGCTCATCTATGATGGAATCCAGACTCCGTTTTCTCGAATGAGGTCAGCTGTTTATTTGAGAACTGTACCTAGAATGGAGGGTGCCCACAAGGGCTAGTACGTGTTACTGGATGCCATGTGTAAGGATTGTGCAAATCACAAAAATAAAACTAAATTCCGTTTCTCAGACAATGTATTTCAACCTTTCCATAAAGTGAAGAGCCTCGTAGCCCTGAGGAGGGAAATCAGTTGTTGTGCCTGGAGAGGAGGAGCCTTCCCTTTCTGCCATCACTGGTTTCCCTCCTGAGGGAAAAATTCTGCTTTGTATGTGGCATAGCTGCAATCACCGGGCTCTGCCTGGCCAAAGGTATGTAGAGGTGCGTAGACCTCAGTCTTGACCTCAGGAGAGGTGGGGAGCATAGGATTGGGTGAAGGGGCTGGATTTATCAGAAGATCTGAGTTCAAATGAACCCAAAGCATCCTTTCCTATGTGACCCCGGGCAAGTCACCCTTCCCCTCCATTAACTTCAGTTTCCTCTATGAAATGAAAGAGGGACTATACAGCCTCCAGATTGAAGATCCAAGCGGAGTCTGTTGGCATCGTGAGCCCTAAGCGAGCTGGAGATACGCTGTTCATCTTGTCATTGTTAAAGGGAACTCCGAGTTCCCTGGCAGTATACAACCTGGAAAGGTCCGCTCTCTGCCCATTTGTCTTCTTTTCAATGAGAAGCAGTGGAGGGAACAAGCTACCATCTTGGTCTCTCCCATTTTCCTCAGATTTCAGTCCCATCTTCCTCCACGCCATGAAGGAATGAATGCATGAAACAATGAGTCACTTATGGACTTCGGGGGTTGCATTAGTGCTTTACCATAAATATCGGCTTTGTGTCAGGGTCATGTCAAAGGGGTGCTGCCTTCGGCTGTGCTGGGGTCAGCAGGAGCCATCCAGGAAGGAGACGAACGATGGCGGCTCTTCCGCAGGGGCGGGAGAATGTTCAATACAGAGCTGCGTGCAGGACTTCGCGGGATGACAAAGTTTCGCCTCCTCCAAACGTTTGGGGTTGTGGCCATTGATGAGGCCAGCAGCTCCTCCAGCAGACTGGTGGGTTTCCTTTGATTCGGGAGCCACACACAGCCCCAAAGGGAATCGAGAACCCTGAGGAGGGGCCTGGCTGTGACTGGACAAGGACAGACACATGGCAGGGCCAGCCCAAGTCAGAGACGGTGTGACAGGGCGGACGTAGGAGCCCAAAGCCTGTATGGCAGACAGACAGACAGACAGACAGACAGACAGACAGGCGAGCCGGGACACCCCACAGAAGGTGCCTTCTCCCCTGCCGAGGTGGCAGACAATGGCCGTCACTTGCATAGGGTGGAAGAGCTTGCACAGCACCTAGCGAACATGCCGACCCTCCTTGGATCAGCCAGCAGCATGAGCCCTGGGGAGTGGGCAGAGAAGGACATATCCAACAAGAAGACTCCAAAAAGCATGGCATTTGGGAGGGAGGCCGAGCAGATGGGGGGACAGAAAGGATCCGCCAACAAGATGGTGCTCGAGGAGGAGAGGGAGAAAGAAGGAAGGGGAGAGGGGGAGCTGGGTGGCTCAGTGGATTGAGAGTCAGACCTAGAGATGGGAAGTCCTAGGTTCAAATCTGACCCCAGACACTTCCTAGCTGTGTGACCCTGGGCAAGTCACTTGACCCCCATTGTCTAGCCCTTACCACTCTTCTGTCTTAGAGCCAATACACAGCATTGACTCTAAGACAGAAGGTAAGGGTTTAAAAAAAAAAAGGAAGGGGAGAGTGCAGTCCAGGCGCAACATGAAGATACACGTGGAGAGGAATAACTCTGAGAACACCAGCTCCCCTGAGCTCCACTGGCCACTTCACAGGGCTGAGCTCTGGGCCCCGGGAGCATTGCGCTTTTCCTGGGCAGCAGCACCCCCTCCCAAGCCCAGGACATCACTGGCAGGCTCATCAGCCCCAGGGGGCTGGCCTGCTTAAATTCCCACAGAGACTGTCTCCCCAATTGTCAGACGTCCTCAAGGAAACAGATTGGAAAAGAAGTTGGGAAATCGTGCTAGAAGAAAGGGGCGACCATTGGCTCCTTCTGAAACCTACCAGCCAGAGAAGCTGGGGAAGGTGGACCCAAGAGTTTGCCAGGAGTCCACCTGAGCCAGACCCATGAAAGACAGATGGATGGATGGATGGATGGATGGATGGATGGATGGATGGATGGATGGATAGATGGATGGATGAATGGATGGGTGGATGGATGGATGGATAGATGGATGGATGAATGGATGGGTGGATGGATGGATGGATGGATGGATGGATGGATGGATGGATGGATAGATGGATGGATGAATGGATGGGTGGATGGATGGATGGATGGATGGATGGATGGATGGATGGATGGATGAATGGATGGGTGGATGGATGGATGGATGGATGGATGGATGGATGGATGGATGAATGGATGGGTGGATGGATGGATGGATGGATGGATGAACTAGATGGAAAGATAAATAGACAAACTGGTTTACTTTGTAATTTTCTGTATTTTCTTTTGTGCATTTAAAAATATTTTTCTGAGAAAGTGTCTACAGATTTTGCCAGGCTGCCCAAGGAATCCAGGACACACAGGAAGGGTCAGAACTGCAGTGAGAGCCTGAGTCAGTGCTTTGGGATTGGACTGAATTGAAAGAGGACCAACTTCTTTTCAAAGCAGGTCCCATGATCCAGGAACTGTGAACAGTTGAGGGAAAGCAGTCCAGGCTTGTGCTCTTGGGGTTTATAAGCCTCATGGGAACAAGAGTTCTTCCTGCTTTCAATAATGCCTCAGGCAGTGAGCCTGCGTCCCACAGCCAGGAGAAAGTCTAGAAATGAGGAAATATCCAGGCTTTTATGGAGCTAGTTCCCCGGCACTTTAGGGTGTGCTCTGCAGCATTCTGTCACTCCAAATGTCTGCTGACACCAAAATTAGCCAACTCAGAAGGCTCCAACACTTCAAAGGCCCCGGATTCCAAGACCGGCCTCATTTCCCAGGGAAAAAGTCATGTTTGGGCCAAACAGCTGCTCAGAATTCCAGGAGTGCCACATGTTTGCCAACAGCTGCAAATGGGACGCTTTGGAGTTGGAGGCTTTCCATTGTGCCTACATAAAAAGCCACCCGAAACAGGAGGGGCCCTGACCAGCTCAGAAGAAGGCCTCTGCCCCCAATTTAGGGCAAAGAATTCAATGAGTGAGGAGCTGCCTAGTACCAAGTTCCTGCCTGTCCCATGACACAAAGTAGGTGGCTGACTGGCCAACTAGCCAGGAATTTTTCTCCCAAATTAATGAAAAGTCCAATAACCTGTTCCCTGCAGAGTGTTCTGGGAAGATGCCCAGGGAGCCCCAGGGCTTTGGGGAGCCCAGGCACGGCCAGGCTGGTCATTTGAGGACCAATGGGGGCCCTCTTGACTCTCAAGTGCCAAGTGTCCAATCTGATTCCAAGTCAGAAAACCTACAGAACACATGCAGAGCACGAGTTTACATAAGCCAATTAACAGATGTCAGAACATTTTCTCAGTAATTAGATGCTGAAGGTCTGAACGTTTTCTCCATAATCTCAGTAATTGTTTAGTCAATTAGTCATGTCTGACTCTTTGTGACCTCATTTGCTTTTCTTGGTGGAAACACTGGAGTGGTTTGCCATTTCCTTCTCCAGCTCATTTGACAGGTGAAGGAACTGAGGCAAACAGGGTGAAGTGGCTTGCTCAGGGTTGCACAGGTAGGAAGTGTCTCAGATGGGATTTGAACTCAAGTTCTCCTGATTCCAGGGTCATTGCTTTATACACCATGCCAGCTAGATGGCACAATCTCAGTAAAACGGAGATTTATCCATTGCATCCCAGGATCTGGGGTAAAACCCAAGCATTCAGTAATAAAGTAGGATAGTTTTACAGAACTCTCTAAGGCTCAGGGGCAGCTAAGTGACTCAATGGTTAGAGCAATGGAGCTGAAGTCCAGATGACCTGGATTCAGATCTGCTCATAAACACTTCCTAACTGTACAGCCCCAGGAAAGTCACTTAACCCCAATTGTCTAGCTCTCACTTCTCTTCTGCCTTGGAACTACTACTTAGAATTAGTTCTAAGAAAGAAGGTAAGGGTTTATAAAAAAGGAAAGACAGAAGGAAAGAAAGAAAGAAAGAAAGAAAAAGAAAGAAAGAAAGAAAGAAAGAAAGAAAGAAAGAAAGAAAGAAAGAAAGAAAGAAAGAAAGAAAGAAAGAAAGAAAGAAAGAAAGAAAGAAAGAAAGAAAGAAAGAAAGAAAGAAAGAAAGAGAGAAAGAGAGAAAGAAAGAGAGAGAGAGAAAAAGAGAGAGAGAGAGGAAGAGAGAGAGAGAGGAAGAGAGGAAGGGAGGAAGGGAGGAGGGGAGGAAGGGAGGAAGGAAGGAAGGAAGGAAGGAAGGAAGGAAGGAAGGAAGGAAGGAAGGAAGGAAGGAAGGAAGGAAGGAAGGAAGGAAGGAAGGAAGGAAGGAAGGAAGGAAGGAAGGAAGGAAGGAAGAAGGAAAAGAGAGGGAGGGAGGGAGGGAGGAAGGTCAGTATATTTATTCTCCCAGACATCAAATGGGTTCATTTGCCTTTCAGTGTTGGCAACAAGTCACAGGTGTTGAATTGTGGTAGGAATGTTGGGAGTCATTCAGGCAAAACAGTTCAGAGAAAAGATAAAACTCACAGGGGCAGTGGGATTCCTCAGTGGATAGAGAGCCAGGCCTGGAGATAGGAAGACCTGGGTTCAAATCTGGCCTCAGACATTTCCTACTGGTGTGACTCTGGCCAAGTCACTTCCTCCCAGTTGCCTAGCTCTTAGCCCTCTTCTGCCTTGGAACTGATGCTTAGTATCCGGTCTAAGACAGAAGGTAAAGGTTTTTTAAAAGTTTTGTACATTTGAACCCTTTTCTTTTAAGGCAGATTGCCTATATTAAACCACAGGTGCAAATATACATGTATGTACATATGTACACATACACCTAGACGTGTGCATGCATTGTGCATGTGTGTGCCCAGAAAGATACACCTTTTCTGGCATTAGAGGAACTGGGAACCAGCAGAGAGGTGGGTCTCCTCCACTTGAACACTCTCAGCTCTCTGGCCCAGGACACTGAGGCCTCGAGGACAGACCCATGGGGATGCCCAGGCTGTGTCGAGGCTGACACGGAGGGGATCCTGGGGAGGCACTTCCTGGCTATTGTCTCGCCACGGCTAAACAAAGCAAGACAAAAGCCGGCATTTCTCGACATTGGAGGATTCGCGACGTTCTCTACACTGGATTCTGCGGAACCCCAGCTGGGTTTCTTTTATTACTTCTTGGGAGCTTCCGGCGGGCCGGGACTTCTTTCTCTCCCCACCACCGTAGCCACAGAACCCGTCGGCGGAGGGCCGAACCCAAGGATGATGTGTGCTGGATAGATCCTGCCTGGGAGAGCCCGCCGGAGGCATCAACTCCTCCCCCTCTGAAGACGAGAGCATCACAGATTCTCCCGCCATCGTGGCGCTAGCTAGGCACTGCCCTGGAATCTCCGAGTCCCTGACGGGCGTCTCACTCCCTCTCCGGCCTCGATTGCACAAAGGGATTGAGCCTCTGTCCCGAGCCATGACGCGGGTCTTCCCCCAGAAAACCACAAGTGGCTGCTGCCACGCTGGGGGCTCCGAGGGGACTCCCGGCGTGTGAAGGCTGCCTCTGCTGAGAAGCCAGTGTAGAAGAGCTCCGGGCAGCCCCTGAAAGCTCGGAGCCAAACGTTTAGGTCCACAAGCAGCAGATGCGGCCGAACAATGGGCGGGCGGCCCGGCATGCTCAGAATGGCCCATCTGTGTCTGGGAGGGTATTTTTACCACCAGCTGGGTCAGTGGCCAGCAGAGCCCCCGCCCTGCAGCCGGGTTGGCATGTGGGCCATGTGTTTGGCCCTAAAATAACGCCGGGCTCCTCCGCTCCCAGAAGCGCATTCTTTTGTGCATTTTTAAAAGGACCACCTGGGAGAGCCAGAGAGACCGCAGGCCGGCTCTGCCCTGTGATGGCAGGAGCTCGTCTGCACCCACCGAGAGGCGCCCTCGCACCCACCTGGCCCTGCTACGCCAGGGAGGTGGTCCGGGCTTCTTGCCTCCCTCTGATTCATCCAGCTACTGGCCAGCGGCTGCAGACGCTCATCTTCCTGATGCTTCTCTTTTGGATGGGGAAACTGAAGCTCAGGGAAGCCAAGTGACTTGTCCAAGCACACAAAGCCAGCAAGTGTCCACGGAGCCTGATGGGGTCTTTGTACCTCACCCTGTTGTCGTGCCCCAGACCTTGAGGTCTTCCTGAGTCCTCCGAGACGGATCCTTGTCATGCCCCAAAGAGCAGCTTCCTCACAGGATGGCAGACTTAGAAAGGTAAAGAACCTTCAGGACGGCGGGCTGGCTCGGTGGATTGAAAGCCTGCCTAGAGACAAGAGGTTCTGGGTTCAGTTCCAGCCTCGGTCACTTCCTAGCTGAGAGACTCTGGCCGAGTCACTTAACCTCAGCTGCCTCGCCCAAACCAGTACTTAGTGGACAGAAGACGAGGGTTAAAGAGTCAATCGTTCCAACATCCTCCCTTTACAGGGGAGGAAACTGAGGCCTGAAAGAGGCAGAGACTTAGCCAAGACCCCGCATGTCAGGAAGCTGGACCTCTGGCTCCTAGGACTCTGGCCCAAGAAGCCAGGCCTCACCTGAACAGGAATACCTGGGCCCAGTCAGGACTCGACTTGTTCTCGACACTGAAGGCTGGTGTGGCCAGTCAGAAAGGGGCATGTCACGGGCCGCTGGGCGAGCAGGAGGGGCTCCTCCCCTGAAGAGCCGCCCGCACGTTGCTGCCAACACGTTGCTACCAGACCCTGCGAGCTCAAAGCCTCTGGGCAGACGGGCCCCTGGCAGATGATGCTGACGACCCCCACTGCTGGGGTCCTGCTGGCATCCATCTCCCTCCAGCAGCAGAGCAGTGGCTTCAGGAGCTCTTCCCAAGGCATCACGCTCCAGTGGCGGCATTCACACCCCAATGAGCCTGAGGTCGGAGAACTCACAGTAAAGTCACCTTCCCGGCCTCATCCTTTCCAAATCCAGAACCACCCTGGCAGCGGCTCTCTCCCAGGGTTGGTACCTGCACGTTACAGCCAAGAAAACTGAGGCTAGAGAGGGAGTGACGCGCCCAAGATGGCGCCGTTGGGAGGGCCAGATGGAGGGTTGGATCTGCGTCTCCCCAAGCCCAGGACTTGGCTTGCTGCTCCCCCACAAGCACCTCTATTTAGCTGCAGAGTTAAAGGCCCCAGTAAATGCCCCAGCCCGGACTCTGGGAAGGAAGTAGGCTCCAGATGGACAGGGGCATCCTGGGGCAGCTCTGAGGGCTCTCAGCGCCCGCCTCAGTGTGGACGCCCCCTCCAAGGCCTGGCAAAGGCTTCATCCTCATCAGAACAGCTCAGATCATCCAAGTAATGAGCGCCCGGGAGCAGAGCCAGCCAAGGAAGAGCTTAGGGGCCCCTTTGTGCTCGGGGTTAATTAATTTGAGGAAAAGCCCTGCATCACGGGGTCTTCATGTGTGTGTTCTTGAAGATCTCTTGGCTGCAGAGAGGGCCCCGGTCCACGCACATGATCCAATTAAGTAGCAGCAAGGCCTGGGGAAAGGGACAGGGAGGCGAGGCCCAAGGGTGCAAGGGAGAAGGAGAAAAGGAAGGAAGAGAGAAGGACTGCCATCCAAAGGGAGGGGGCACCTATGGCAAACAAAGCAAAACCCGGACAACAGCCAGGAAGTCACAGGAACCCAGACCCAGCTGCCCGGCCAGCACCTTGGCCCAAATGACGGGCTAGAGGCTGCACACGCTACCCAATTCTGAACTGAAAAAGACAGATTTGACCTAGAAATCACTGAGCCTCAGTAGATGGGGCCAAGGATTAGAAGGTGACCCTAGAAGCCCATAGCTTTGTCCAGAGCAAAGCAACAGCCCGGGGTGGGGAGGGAAGAATAGGGATGGGGGCTAAAGTCATAGAGCATCACTGCATGAAAGAAAGGAAAGAAAGAAGGAAAGGAAAGGAAAGAGGGGAAGGGAAGAAGGGGAAGGGGAAGGGGAAGGGGAAGGGGAAGGGGAAGGGGAAGGGGAAGGGGAAGGGGAGGGAAGGTTCCCTTCCAGCTTTAAATGAATACTGTGTACTGATTCCAAGGTAGAAGAGCAGTAAAGCCCAGGAAACAGAGGTTAAGTGAATTGTCCCCAGCTAGGAAGCAGTCCTGACATCATATTTGAACTCAAGACCTCCCATCTCTAGGGCTGGCTCTCAATCCACCGGGTGACCTAAATGCCCCCGTCACTGCATTCATTTTAAGAAGGAAAGTCAGAAACCATGTTGTGTCTCCTGTTCAATTCTAAATTACTTGATAGCAGAAACTCTCTCCACTTTGCTCTGTGCCTCCTGTACTTCCCACAGGGCCTTGCATGTACTAAGTCCCTCACCAAAGCTTGGGGACTTGTTGATCATAGAGAAATGGGAAAAGAAGGAGGGAAATATTTGGACGAAGGTCTATGGAAGTAGAGAGAGACAAAGAAAGAGAAATGGAGCCAGAGGGCTAGGCAAGGAGACTGGAGACTCCCCAGGCAGAAAGAAGGGTGGAAGCCATGCAGAGGAAGCCAAGCTCGAACCAGGGACATTTTGAACAAAAGCAAGCTATGTTTCTTGGAGGACACCCGAGGGTGCAGAGATGTCCCCAGTCTGGTGTGTCTCCCTTCCTGTAATCCCCAGGAGCCAGCAGGCCAGCTGATTACCCATCAGCCTTTCCAAAGGGACACAAGCCTTGAAGATCCAACAACAATAGGAGCACCAACGTTTCTGCCCCCTCCAACACTTCTAGGAGGGCCTCACATTTGGTCACTATGGAGAACGCGCTCAAGTGTAATGAAATAAATATCTACACAGCCCTGGCCCCGCCGAGCTCACGCCTCAACGCCACGTCGCCACTAGATGAATCTCTGTCTCCTCCGTCATTGGGTGCGCCCATTGGCTTGGCTCCTGAAGGTAACTCCTTCATCTTTGGGATCTCCAAGCTGGGTCAGCTGACTGCAAAGCCCACCGTGGTCTCCATTCCTAGCCCTCCTGGGGGCTCATCACCTGGGCCATCCAGAACTTGCAAAGTCAGAGCCACCAATTTCCTTCACCTAAAATAAGCAAATAACAAAGACGTTGAGAAAGAGCCAAAGCTGTAATTTCTAGCCCACAGGTTGGCCTCCGATGGAAGGGACCCAAAGGCCTCCCACCTTACATTATTTTTCAGCAGACAGGGAGGATCCACCCTCAAAGAAGCATTAGCTTGCTGTCATTGTTCAGGCCTGTCCAACTCTTTGTGACCCCACGTGGGGTCTTCTTGGAAGTTAATAGAGTGGTTGGTCATTTCCTCCTTCGTGTCATTTTATAGGTGAGGCACTAAGGAAAACGGAGTTAAGTGACTGGCCCAGGGTCACACAACTACTGGCCCACTACTGCCTTGGAACGTCTCCCAGTTCCAGCGTTGAAAGTGTCCAATCAAAGAGCAGACCCAAATCCATCTGAGAACGTTAACGCAGGCTTCCAAGTCCATGGGAGGATCTTATCGGCCAAGCGCTCTTCCCTGGCTCCTAAGGCCTTAGTGACCAGCGTCCTGGGAAGGGGCCCTGGAGGCCAGCCAGTTCAATCCCCTGTTTTATGGATGAGGAAACTGAGACTCACAGATGGTAAATGACTAACGAGCATGCTGCTGCCAATGGCAAATGGCAGGAGGTGAGATTTGATCTTGGAGCCCTGGACTCCAAGCCAGCTGCCTGTCTAGGGCACCATGCTGCCTGCAAAGAAGGCCCAGGCTGCCCTGGGCAGGTTCCATCATTTGGGGCCAGCTTTTCTACCCTCCCCCGACCTGGAGGGAAGCAACCCCTTGGGGTTCTTGTTGCAGGAAAGGCTGCATTCTCTGGGCATCTCGCCTCTCTCCCAGCCCGGGAATGGCCTGCAGGGCTGAAAGGTCTTGGATGGCCCACGGGCCCTTGATCCGAGTCCATGGCCATGGCTACCTGTGGATCACGCTGCTCGGGGGAAGAGCCCCTGCCCATCACGCAAGGCCTTTTCAGCAGCATGGGCGTCCCAGGTATGAGCAGCAGCTCCTGGCGGGGGCTCCACAGGCTCTTTGTTCCCTCCGCCGCCGGCTCCAACCTGTCCCTGCAACTCCGAGGTCTCGACCTGCTCCTGCCTGACAACAGGGCTGTGTGTTGCCTCACCCTGCCTGTCGGCACAGGAGAAGAAGAGATGGCACGCGTGGCTCAGCCTCGGGGAGGAAGGTTTGGGCATCCGCAGGACGTGGGGCTGAGCTCGCGGACCCGTCTCCATCTCGGGCCAGGCGTATTGTGACCAAACCTGTGACGCACATCAGCGCAGCCACGTCGGGCAGCCACCCGTGCCCCCAGCAGGCCTGCCAGCCTTTTACAAGAGGATTAAGTGGGAGGCCTCCACTCTTTTTACTACGTGGCTGTCCTGGGTGCTCGACACCGAGCAGCCTGGGAAAAGATGCCTCATCTTCACTTGTGAGCTTCCGTCCACCAAACCCAAAGGCAAAAGTGGTTCCTGGGCCGGAGATGCGTTCTTGGAAATGGGAATTCCCTGGCACACGGTGAGAAGAAACAAGGAGAAAATTACCTCAGCCAAGAGACAGCCCCATGCCACTGACCCGGAATAATACTAATAACAATAAGCTGGCACTTGACAATTTTTATCTCATTTCATTCTGGCAAAAACTCTAGTAGGCCACCAGTATTATCTCCATGTCTAGCTGAGGAAACTGAGGCAAAGAGATGAAGTGACTCTCCTAGAGTCACAAAGCTATAAGTGCCCGAGGCAGGTTTTGAACGCAGGTCTTTGTGACTCCACGTTCAGCAGTCTGTCCACTCTACCACCTAGTTATAGGTAGGCAGTTCCTTCATCCTCAGTCAAGGCTAGACTAGCTAGCTACAAAGCCCAGCATGGACCCGACTCTTTAAAAGGAATCCACTCCTCCTAGGACATACTTAGCCCAAGAGCTTATTTAGTTTCGCAGATTCCACAGGATCCTCCATTTCTGAGTTGGAAGGGACCCGCCTTCATTTAGAGGTAAAAAGACACACCCAGAGTCCTGAGCCTAGCGAGCAGATGCACCAGAGCTCCCCTCCAGGTCTCTGCCTAACAGACACCAAGCCCAGATTGTTTCACTTTCACATGGGGAGCCCTAGCTCCTGGCAGAGTGACAGGTTGATAAAAAATGCTTAATGCATGTTTGCTGAGTATGGAATAACCACTGGGCTCCCCGCAAGCCCACAATCCAAAGCCCAAGAGGGCCTGTGGGTCATCAAGCACCAGCCACCTGGGAAATAAGGTCTGACAATATTGCCAGTTGGGAAGAGTAGGCTGGCCATAGACCATGCTCCATTGCACACGGTAGACCCACAAAAGGCTTGGGACCATCCAACGAGGTAGGGAGCTTGTTCCCAACACGGGGGATCGGGGCGAGCTCCATGAGGGAGAGGGCATTGGAAGTGGCATTCAAACAAAGGCTGAAGAGTTCCACAGGCCAGAGTGGGTGTGTGAGGGTGACTAGAGCATTCATGAAGGGCAGTGATGGGGGATGGGGCTCCCACACTGTGCAGGGCCAGACGGGGGACCATCCCAGGGGAGACGCTCTGCTGCCATTTCAAGAACACATTCTGGGGCAACATCTGCTGGCATCGGATTGTCTTTTCAAATCCTGCTTCTGACACTGACTCGGGAGAGGGGAGGGCCCAGCGCCACCTTGGGAGCTTCTATCAAAGGGTGCCAAGCGCCCCGGACTGCTTAGTGGTATTCCAAGGCTGTGCCTAAAGCCCTGCTCAAGCTTCTGAGTCTCCCTTCAGCCCCTCTTCCTCCCCCACAGCACAAGGCCGGCCCAGCAACAGAAAGCAGGGACAGTCTGTCCCAGCCGGCCTTGTTTGTCTCCTTTTCTTTGCATCCTCAGCACCTAAGCCACTTCCCCATACAGCAGGTGCTAAATGGTTGTTTGTTGGTCCAGTGGATCCCGTCACCCACCAGCAAGTTCCAGGAAGGCTGGAGGGTGGGCGTGGCAGCTCCCCCCCACCCCCACCCCGCAGGCTTCCTCCAGGCCTGAAAGATGAAACTGTGCAGTAGCCAAAGGAGCCAAACGCCCAGGAACAGGCTGGCCACTTGAGCCTCATAAAACGGGGCAGGCTTCTTCCTGGTCTTTCCCAGATCTCATCTCCTTCCTGTGAGCAAGACTGAAGCATTTCTGGTTAGGACTGAGGTCGGACTCTGCAGCCTGCCAAGCCCATCTTCAAAGGGACGTGAGGGGAGCCGCCTCCTGCTCGGGGAGAAGCAGGCGGGCACGGGGACCCCCGGGCGCTTCTCGGGGTGCTTCTCTGAACTCCAACACAGAATTCAGACAGTGGCAGGGGGGCAGAGAAGGACCAGGAAGGCCTCCCGGGGCCCATGGGGCATCTCCGCTCCCCGTGAGCCAGGGCCAGGCCCCTCGCCACGCAGCCCGCCGGGCCCCCCAGAAAGATGGAAGCTGCCGGAGCACTGGGCTGTCTCACGGCTGGGCCTGCTGTTTCCAATGGGCCACGCGGCGTCATTGGTAAGAGATCATTCGTTCTCTAAGAGGCGAGAAGGTCTTCTCCACACCGGGAGTCGTCTAGAGGACCATGGCCACCAGGAGCTTCCCTCCTTCTCTGCTCCTCCCTCCCTCCAACAAAAGGGAGAGAAGCATGAAAAGACAGAGAAGGGGCACGTGGGGCCTCCCGGGCTGGCTCCAGCTATCTTGAGCTCTGGGCTGGGCCCTGCTTACCTTCAACAAAAGAGGGAGAAGACCAGGCAACACCCCGAGGGCCATCTGGGACCCCCACCTTTACCCACCAGTCCCTGACCCACCACTTGGCCAGGGAGACGCCCCCGTTCCCCAAGTCCCCCCAATAAGGATTTCCCTCCTCAGTTGGCCCCTGTCCTCCGAATTCTCCACAGAGATGGGGAGAGGGAAGGGCTCCCTGCGGGGCCTCTTGGCCGCCCCCCCAAGCCTTGCCATGTATCTCTGCCTCTCTCCTGCCAAGCTCCTGAGCCTCCCCGATCCTTATCACCCTCCTAATGGCCGCAGCTGGCTCCGCCGCACAAGCTGACCCAGAAAACAGCCAATGAAGTCAGCGGATGGCAGGACCGAGGGCTGGAGGGGCTGGAGGGGGCTGGAGGGGCTGGAGGGGGCTGGAGGGGCTGGAGGGGGCCTCTGGGGCTGGAGGGGCTGGAGGGGGCTGGAGGGGCTGGAGGGGGCTGGAGGGGCTGGAGGGGGCTGGAGGGGCTGGAGGGGGCCTCTGGGGCTGGAGGGGCTGGAGGGGGCTGGAGGGGCTGGAGGGGGCTGGAGGGGCTGGAGGGGCTGGAGGGGCTGGAGGGGCTGGAGGGGGCTGGAGGGGCTGGAGGGGGCTGGAGGGGGCTGGAGGGGCTGGAGGGGCTGGAGGGGCTGGAGGGGCTGGAGGGGGCTGGAGGGGGCTGGAGGGGCTGGAGGGGCTGGAGGGGGCTGGAGGGGCTGGAGGGGCTGGAGGGGCTGGAGGGGCTGGAGGGGGCTGGAGGGGACTGGAGGGGCTGGAGGGGCTGGAGGGGCTGGAGGGGCTGGAGGGGGCTGGAGGGGGCTGGAGGGGCTGGAGGGGGCTGGAGGGGGCTGGAGGGGCTGGAGGGGCTGGAGGGGGCTGGAGGGGCTGGAGGGGGCTGGAGGGGCTGGAGGGGGCTGGAGGGGCTGGAGGGGCTGGAGGGGGCTGGAGGGGGCTGGAGGGGGCTGGAGGGGCTGGAGGGGGCTGGAGGGGGCTGGAGGGGCTGGAGGGGCTGGAGGGGGCTGGAGGGGGCTGGAGGGGCTGGAGGGGGCTGGAGGGGCTGGAGGGGACTGGAGGGGGCTGGAGGGGCTGGAGGGGCTGGAGGGGGCCTCTGGGGCTGGAGGGGCTGGAGGGGGCTGGAGGGGCTGGAGGGGGCTGGAGGGGCTGGAGGGGGCTGGAGGGGCTGGAGGGGCTGGAGGGGGCTGGAGGGGCTGGAGGGGGCTGGAGGGACTGGAGGGGCTGGAGGGGCTGGAGGGGCTGGAGGGGCTGGAGGGGGCTGGAGGGGCTGGAGGGGGCTGGAGGGGGCTGGAGGGGCTGGAGGGGCTGGAGGGGCTGGAGGGGCTGGAGGGGGCTGGAGGGGGCTGGAGGGGCTGGAGGGGCTGGAGGGGGCTGGAGGGGCTGGAGGGGCTGGAGGGGCTGGAGGGGGCTGGAGGGGACTGGAGGGGCTGGAGGGGCTGGAGGGGGCTGGAGGGGGCTGGAGGGGCTGGAGGGGGCTGGAGGGGGCTGGAGGGGCTGGAGGGGCTGGAGGGGCTGGAGGGGGCTGGAGGGGCTGGAGGGGCTGGAGGGGGCTGGAGGGGCTGGAGGGGGCTGGAGGGGCTGGAGGGGGCTGGAGGGGACTGGAGGGGGCTGGAGGGGCTGGAGGGGGCTGGAGGGGGCTGGAGGGGCTGGAGGGGACTGGAGGGGGCTGGAGGGGCTGGAGGGGCTGGAGGGGGCCTCTGGGGCTGGAGGGGCTGGAGGGGGCTGGAGGGGGCTGGAGGGGTTGGAGGGGCTGGAGGGGGCTGGAGGGGACTGGAGGGGGCTGGAGGGGCTGGAGGGGCCTCCAGGGCCGTCTCGGCCGTCCACTTCACTGGCCTAAGCCCAGAGAGGAAGCGACTGTCCTTTGGAAGCTGGAGGTAAAAGGAAGCAGAGAGGCTTCCTGGGGATTGACTGATGGACGAGTGACTCACCCAAGGTCACACCGAGGGGCAGGGGCAGGGTGGGGACTGCAGAGCCTCTGCCCAGTGGAGGCCTGAGAGCTCCAAAGAGCCATTTCTTCGGGTTGAAGCCCTGAGAAGGGGAGTCTGTCAAGGAACCATGAAAAGCTGAGCAGGGCCAAGACCGTCCTTCATTCCGATGAGCTCCCAGGAATGGCCGGCAGGGCCCCGCCATGATCCCTGACCTCCTCCGGGCCCTGGGAATCCAAGCAGGTGTCGCCATGACCCCTTCTGAGCTCCGGATAGAGACGCTCAGACTCAATCCGGCCCATGACATCGTCAGGAAATGACCAGAACTGAGGAAGGGGACGCTTCAGCATGCTGATTGGCTAACTGCGGGAATGCAGACCCCCAGCCAGAGACCTGCCATCTCCCACCTCCACACCTTTGCACTGGCTTCCCCCACAAGTGGAATGCTCTGCACCCCTCCCTCTACCTCTAAGTTTGCTTAACTTCCTCTAAGACTCCTAGTAGAGGGGGGCCTCTTCCCGTCTCCCCAGTTGTTACTACTTTCCTCTTTAAGATAACCGTCCCTCCAGCCTGGAGGTGCCCTGTATGTATGTGTCCCCCAGGAGACCACGCCCCGTGTATTGACCCCTCCCGTTTAAATGGCAGCCCATCCAGCCCCCCCATTTTGTGACTCTTGTCTAGTTCTTCCCAAAATGTCATCAACAGGGCTCCATCCAATAGTAATGGCAGCCTTCCTTGCATTCTCCTGAATGCCTGGGGTGTCTTGCCATCGACCCTAGATCTTGCCATATGAACCCCCCCCCAGTGTTTTCTTTTTCTTTTCTTTTTCTTTCTTTTTAATGTAATTGGGGTGGTGACATTCCCAGGGTCACACAGCTAGGAAGTACCTGAGGCCAAATTGGAACTCGGGTCCTCCCCAACCCAGGCCTGGCACTCTATCCCCTGAGCCATGGGGCCGTCCCCTCACCTCAGCTTTTCCCATCAGGCCCTGCTTTGATGCTTTTACTCCTATTCCTCTAGAGTGCCCCCCTGCCCCGGCCTCTCCAGGGGCCACCCCACTCTCCTCAGGGCTTTCTTAATTGCTCAGGGACTGTGGAGCGCCGATTTACAATCACACACCGAGAAATGATGGCTACAATAAATGAGATCCGTTCATTGATACGTAAACAAGAACTCTCTTAGGTGGGAAAGGCCAGCAGGCTCTAGCTGCCATTTTGGACTGCAGGGCCCCCGCTCCACGGTAGGGAAGAAGACTCCTCTCTTCCTGTGGGTGGCTAATGCTGCTGTGGCTGGCATGTCACATGGCCCCCCAAAACCCAAGGTTTTTTGCTCTAGGAAGCATGGAACAAAAATGGCCTCCGGGTAGGATGGGAGATGGGGAATAAGCAGAAAGGTTCCCAACACCTCTTTTTGTGTCACCCAAAATTAAACAGGGAGGGGACGCCCATCGACCGGGAATGGCTGAACAAATCGTGGCACATGTTAGGGATGGAATACTCTTGTTCTATAAGCAATAACAGGGGGCTTTCAGAAAAAGCTGGAAAGAGCTACAGGAACTGATGCAGAGTGAAATAAGCAGACCAGGGAGAACCTCGAACCCAGTAACAGCAATCCTGGGCGATGATCAACGGCGAAAACTTGGCTCCTCTCAGCAACACAACGATCTGGGACAATCCTGAAGGCTATCCACCTCCAGAGAAAGAACAAGTGCAGTCAGATGGAGGTGACTGGAAGCTGGCTATCTTTCATATCAGTGTATTTAGGGTTTAATTTGGGGGTTTGGGTTATGTGGGAGACTCTCACAACAATGACCAATGAGGAAGGGTCTTCTACAAGAAGAGAAAAATAAACAACAGGGACATGTAGCCACTAAGTGTCTGAGGTTGGATTTGATCTTAGACTTTGCTGACTCCAAGATTGAGTCAGATCATGTTCACTTTATTACTAGAGACTATATCTCACTACCATAGGTCAACGCTCATTATAGTAACTGCCATTTTAATGAAGTCTCGGTGTAAGGAAATCAATCAAGATTTATAGAGTTCTAGGTGCAAAATACTTCCCGAGAGACTGTGGGAAATGTAATTGGCATAAATGATCATCTTCTGGGAAAGCCCCTGGCTTCTCACACTCCAGCTATCTAAGCTGGGGCTCCATGTATTTCTCTTCCACTTCCATATTTCTATGGATGGTACCACCACCTTCCTAATAAGTCAGTTTAACAAGCTTCGGATCATCCTTGGTTCTCCGATCTCAATGCCCAAATTAGCTTAGTTGTCAAGTCGGGTCCACATTGCCAGCAGAAGTCCCCTTTCTCCAGGCATAGAGTTATCCCTCTAGTTCAGGACCTCATCACCTCTTCCTTGGACTCTAGATATAGCCATCTAATTGGTCTGCCTGCCTTCAATCTCTCTTCTTCCACTCCATCCTCCATCCAGCTCCCATCTTCCCAGTCACCCAGACTTACAACCTTAGTGATATCCTCTCTATCCCTCTCACTCAACTGCCCCCCCATCCAATCTGTTGTCAGCTGCCATCGTGAGCTACCTGAAGTTCACTTTTCACCAAAGATCAGGTCAGCCCCCGTGTCAGTAAATACCACTGACTCTGCCTTGAGGATTAAATCTGACGTCTTCTCCCATTCTAAAGCCTTCCTAACCTGACACCTTCCACCTTTCTAGTCTTCTTCCACTTTCTAGCCATTCACTGGGGGATCCAAGAGCAATGGCCTCACTGCTCCTTCACCCAATGGCTCACTTCCTGAATCTATGCCTTTGGGGCATCTGTCCCCAGTGGTTGGAATGGTTTCCCTTGCTTCGTTCACAACTCAAATGAAATCCTGTGCTAGTGGCTTGTAGGATATTCCCGGAGGGGATAAGAGCTTTAGGAACTCCACCAGGATCACAAAGCTCAACCAATATTAATTTCGTCCATCAAGTCCTGGTAGTGTTTTTGACCAGGTACATTTCTAGTCATAATTCCTTAGATCCCCTCTCAGTCTCCCTCCTTTCAGAATGAATCCCTCAGAAGACAAGGTGCTTATCCTTCTGATTGGCCTGTTTGTCCTGCTCTAAACTTCAAGTTCTACTCCATCAATCTTGAACGCACTCAAGACTCCAGGACCGGATTGCCACTCCTTCCCATGTCATTGGCAGCGTACATCACAATCCCTGTCACCATGGTGACTGGCAACGCCGCCATCATCTCCCCAAAACTAGGCCCGTTTCTGAAGGGCTGCTGCCCCAGGAACCCTTGGCCAGACTCCCACGTCTCTTTGTAAGTCCTTTGGCTTATACTCAGTCCAGACTGTACCTCTCTAAGGACATTGCTGCCTGGTCTCCCCCATTAGAATATGGCAGGGGGGAGTTTCTGACTAGCTCAATCACCATGTTCTTTAACATGGTGATTACTCCCTACCAGTAGAGCTACATTCTGGACTTCTTGTGGCTCAAAGATAAAAGGATGGACATGAAGCTGAGAAAGGGAGCCGCTCATTTGTTTACCAAAAGCAAAGAATCTGAGCAAAAGCATTCACTGGTCATTCATGATCCTCATTAAGAAGTTCTCCATCTAATATTGGGTAATGCTCAGATCCTGCCTAAACAGGAATCCCGTTCAGTTGTCTCTGTCACGTCTGACTCTCCTTGATTCCATTTAGGGCTTCTTGGCAAAGATACTGGAGAGGTTTGCCATTTCCTTTTCCAACTCATTCTACAGATGAGGAAACTGAGGCAAATGAGATCAAATGACTTCCTCAGGATCACACGGTTAGTAAGTGCCTGAGACCAGACTTGAACTCAGGAAGATGTCTTCCTGACGCCAGATTCAGCTCTCTGTACGCTTTGGAGTCACCTGGATGCCCCAAAGCTAGTGTCTAAGCAGAGCCAGACTGGTAGTATTGACAGAATCCATTCTGGCCTATTCAGGATTGATTGTCACCA